>NW_028159828.1:0-112500 GCF_964263955.1 Coregonus lavaretus | reverse complement strand
ACTAGATAACAGTTGCTTTCCGTCATCCTGTTCTCCTGTATGAAAAAAAATAATAATATATGCACTCACTAACTGTAAGTGGCTCTGGATAAGAGCGTCTGCTAAATGAGGTACATGTTAATAGGCCTACTGTGTGTTCTATCTGTCATAAAGCTGTGGATGAGAATAGCCTATGCCTACAGACTCAGACTGGCGTTCTAGCTCTTTTTGAAAGCGGCAACTTTAGGACAACAGTACCTTCTTAGGCTATTAGTATATTTGGGAAATAGGCCACTGTTCATAACTTGGATTTGTATTGAGGCTTTTATGATCGGCCTAGTAGGAGGATTGGTTATTGGCCATTTGGTTTTCAACCTCGCATGGAGGGATTTTTCTGCCCTGCATGGATAATTGATTTGTTGTTAAGCTTAAACTTGATTAAACTTGTCTTTACATTTTTCTATAGGCCATTGATATTGTTTGTTCTCATATTGTTTGTTCTCTCTCATTATTAGTCCCCTGGCTACCTTAAGGTTTTAGGCTATTCAAACAACTTTTTGAGATGGAACTGTTAGATTAATTCATTGATTGATCGGGAGAGAAAGCATGCATGCATAAAACGATGAAAGTGTAGCCTTGTCCAAAGTCATATTCATATGGATTAGAGAGACAAGGGAATATAGCTACGTTTTGTTCAATGGCTAGACACAATATAGTTAAGGAGTGTTCATTATAAAAATGAACAGGTTTAGGCTATAAGGCCCATGCATCCGACAGAGCGAAAGAGGGAAACAACATTTTCTGATTGGACATTTGGTGGAATTCTCCGCTCTGTCTAGACTACAGTCCTCTCTTGCGTTCTGTAGGCTATATAACATACTTACTGAAATATGCTGTATAACATACTTACTGAAATATGCTGTATAACATACTTACTGAAATAGGCTATAGCAAATAGGAATAGGCTAATTACTCAGAATGTCACTTGTGTGCTGCCCTGCTGTACGCTGCCCTGCTGTACGCTGCCCTGCTGTACACTGCCCTGCTGTACACTGCCCTGCTGTACACTGCCCTGCTGTACGCTGCCCTGCTGTACGCTGCCCTGCTGTACGCTGCCCTGCTGTACGCTGCCCTGCTGTACACTGCCCTGCTGTACACTGCCCTGCTGTACGCTGCCCTGCTGTACACTGCCCTGCTGTACACTGCCCTGCTGTACACTGCCCTGCTGTACGCTGCCCTGCTGTACACTGCCCTGCTGTACGCTGCCCTGCTGTACGCTGCCCTGCTGTACACTGCCCTGCTGTACACTGCCCTGCTGTACGCTGCCCTGCTGTACGCTGCCCTGCTGTACACTGCCCAACTCCATTTTTTTGGCTAATGCACATTGCCAGTCAAGTTAAAATAGGCTGATCCATCGTCAGTCACATCATGATGTCCTCACCATCGACGATGGCTGTCAAACATCGTCGATAGACGATACTAGCATAATATCACCCGTCCCTAACACACACACACACACACACTTGTATTAGCATAAACTTGCTTTAGCTTATCTCACACTTTGATATTTACATTGACATTTTAGTCATTTAGCAGACGCTCTTATCCAGAGCGACTTACAGTTAGTGCATACATATATATATATATTTTTTCATAACCCCCGTGGGAATCGAACCCACAACCCTGGCGTTGCAAACGCCATGCTCTACCAACTGAGCTACATCCCTGCCGGCCATTCCCTCCCCTACCCTGGACGACGCTGGGCCAATTGTGCGCCACCCCATGGGTCTCCGGGTCGCGGCCTGCTACGACAGAGCCTGGATTCGAACCAGGATCTCTAGTGGCACAGCTAGCACTGCGATGCAGTGCCTTAGACCACTGCGATATAGAGAGAAAGAGGAGAAGTCCATCATGTCTCTGTAGCTTCATTAAAGCTCTCTCCAGGGGATGACTGGTAGGGTGTGTCTGAATTACGAGGTATGTGTCTGCGTAGCGTGCCCGTTTGGTTCCCCCTGTTACATTTGGGGCAGAGTAACGTCCTGCTTTGCCACCATGCATCAGGAAGTGGCACGTTTTTATGGAACCTCCCCATGCATCGCCTGGGCCTGGCCTCTCTGTCCACACCGCAGCCTCTCTGTCCACACCGCAGCCTCTGTCCACATCACAGCCCATTGGGTGTCTGCTATACTCCACTAGGCCGGGACTAATAGAAGCTAATCAGAGGGCCAGGGAGAGGAGAGGAGAGGAGAGGAGAGGAGAGGGTGCTGCAGCAGTACCAGGCCTGACCTTGAGGAATCACCAACACAACCCTGGAGGAGGGCATAGTAGAGGAACAACTACAGACCCTATCTTCTTGTAGGAGTCAGCAGTCCAGGACAGGCATGGAGAGGAGAAAGACAGGCAGGCAGAAAGCCTCTTATAAGGCCCTGGGATCTGTGTGTAGCAGACTTTAAGAAGTGCAGGAGTAGTTAACAATAGAGAGATAATCAGCTGACTGGGGACTGAGAGAGATGTGATGTATGAAATAAGTTTCCTCCTGACCCCCAGGTGATCAGTTAGAGAGTCAAAAGTAGGAACAAATACTGGCTGGCTGACAGGCTGGCTGGCTGGCTGGCTGGCTCAGAGCTCAGAGGCCACAGATTGCTCAGAGTGTGACCGTGAAAAGCTAAATCAGAATTGATGACTTCAAGCCTCCTGGTTTTGCGATTGTACACACACACACACCTCAGTATTTTCAAATCCTTAATCATTACAGGCTAGTGTCCAGGGTTAGCAGGGGGGTCTGGACCTGGTGTAGGACCTTTCTGCAGTACCCCAGAGGCTATCAGCTGTCTAGAATGAGATAGGAGGCTCGTAAATCTACAGCTGTGATGGTATGCTGCAGACATAGGCAGAGAGAGAGACAGATAGGGAGAGGGGAGAGGGAAAGCGAGAGAGCAGTGGTGCAGTAAGGAGAGGGGGAAAGCACCTAGGGGGTACAGGATAAAAGAGTTGCTGACTGAGTGAGTGCTGAATGAGGCATTGGAGTATAGTCTTCATTCATGGGAATCGTGTGTGTAGTATGTGTGTGTGTCATGTGGATCTATAAAACACAACCCCTGATCCCCCCCAGAGCCCCAGTAGAGACTCATGTTTCCCCCTTCATTAGGGATCACATCTCTTTTAATCAACCTAAACTCTCTAGACCACTAGATTAGATCCCAGATCAACCTAATCTCTCTAGACCACTAGATTAGATCCCAGATCAACCTAAACTCTCTAGACCACTAGATTAGATCCCAGATCAACCTAAACTCACTAGACCACAAGATTAGATCCCAGATCAACCTAAACTCACTAGACCACTAGATTAGATCCCAGATCAACCTAAACTCTCTAGACCACTAGATTAGATCCCAGATCAACCTAAACTCACTAGACCACTAGATTACTGAACCCTAAAGCTCAGCTGACACCCCAGGGGAGGAGGGGAGACCAGTTTATAGTCATTATCATTAACACATACCTCATATTACAGTGTGTGTAACAGCATGAAGCTCATCGATCCCTGCTAAGACTAGCTGTATCTGTCCTACTGTGTCTGGACTCACTCCCTCTGCCTCTCACCCTGATTGATCCTGATTGATCCTGCAGGGCTCCTGTAAGGCACCTCCAGTGAGCTACCTCCCTCTTTCTGCTGAGCCATGTAAAACAGCCTAGCTAGCAGCAGAGTTAGTTAGTAAGCTAGTTCTCCTCTCTGCCCATGCAGCGCTGCACCTAGCCACTAGCTAACTCAACATGACAGAGAGAGCCATGACAGAGCCCAGAGGAGGCTAAACGCTGTTAAACACCCAGCACTCCCACCGGACGGATACATACACCAAACAGGAAGCAGCTAGCTAACTGCTGTATTCACAGTGTCAGACAGATGCCTGCAGCACCACCACTCCACGCCATTGATTTATTTCTAATAGAAGTTAATGAGCACCTAGGCTTGCCAGTTTCTAAATGTGAGGAGGACCGTTGCCTTTGGGTTGCCGTTGTGAAACCTGTGCTGTGAAGTGCAGTGAGACTTTGCCTTTGCCCCCTGGGGATAAGTCTTAATTCAGAGGCAGCAGAGACCGATTGATGCTTGAAGCACATCCTGACTGAGGCTGCCTGTAGGGATGAAAATGGCTTGACATACATCTCTACTCAGCTCCCTCTGGCAATCAGGTACCTCCTAACCTCCTACTCAGCTGCTGCTTAAGCATGGAGAACTAATGCATTGAGGAAAATGTGTGTGTGTGTTTTATGAGTGAGTGTGTGTGTGTGTGTGTGTGTGTGTGTGTGTGTGTGTCGTGTGTTTTGTATGTGTTTTTGTTTAGCCGTCTGGTAGAGGTTAACAATGACTTCACTGTGACCTGTAGCAGTATAGGTTAACAATGACTTCACTGTGACCTGTAGCATTAGAGGTTAACAATGACTTCACTGTGACCTGTAGCATTAGAGGTTAACAATGACTTCACTGTGACCTGTAGCATTAGAGGTTAACAATGACTTCACTGTGACCTGTAGCATTAGAGGTTAACAATGACTTCACTGTGACCTGTAGCATTAGAGGTTAACAATGACTTCACTGTGACCTGTAGCATTAGAGGTTAACAATGACTTCACTGTGACCTGTAGCATTAGAGGTTAACAATGACTTCACTGTGACCTGTAGCATTAGAGGTTAACAATGACTTCACTGTGACCTGTAGCATTAGAGGTTAACAATGACTTCACTGTGACCTGTAGCATTAGAGGTTAACAATGACTTCACTCAAGGTTATTTTTGTAAGTTGCTTATACTGTACTTCTTCAACTCCTCCAAAGTCATTTCAATGAGGCCTGCAGACACTCTTCACTTTTCCCTCTCCATCTCTATTTGGGATGAACTTGAGGGGAACGTAGGCCTTTTTTTATGTGGGAGAACTTTCAGTCTTCTCAGTAACGTGTGGATGTTATGGAATTTTCACTCAGGCTATGTTGAATTAGACTGGTAGGGAACAACAGGGGTCTCATGTAACTAGTTGTAATTGTGTTGGTAGCCGTTAGGGAGTGGCAGTTGGATCCATCATGTGGTCTCATGCTGTTAGCTCTGCTGTTGGCTCTGCTGATATGTCTGTCTGTCTGGTGATGGCTGTTTGATTGGCTCAGGGTTTGCTGTCTCTTTACTCTGTAATATGGAGGGTGATGGGCAGATCATTACATTTACATTTACGTCATTTAGCAGACGATCTTATCCATGCATGGTGATTGATCCAAAGATGTTGGCTGGCTGGCTGGCAGTGTCTCTCTCTGGCCCCTCCACTGCCCATGTGCCACCCTGGCCGCTCTAGCATGGCAGATTAGTATTTATCAGTTTATTACCTGTTTGCCCAGACGATGCCCTCATTCGTCTGCTCTGGCAATGGATTACACTTAATTACATCATGAATATGTTATCTGTGCTCACATGCCGCAAACTGGACATGCCTGCCAGTGTGAGATCTGGGATGGAACACACACACACACACACACACACACACACACCACCTCACACTCAGATTGCAGGCGGGTGATGACAGTGGGTGTTAGGCCTTGGGTCGCACATTCATGGCAACATCACAGGAAGTGGCAGATCATCCTTGGCAGGAAGTTACACACCACCATCCCTCTGGCTGTGAAATTGTCATTACACCCCCTCCTGCCCTGCACCTCGCTGTGACGCTGTCACACAGACAGACAGACAGTCAGCTTCAGTGGGAGGATTTCCATTCCAACAGTTTTTCTGCTATTTCAGCCGTATACCCTGTGTACAAACCATTGGTGTTTCCATGACATAGACTGACCAGGTGAATCCAGGTGAAAGCTATGAGCCCTTATTTATAGTTTTTGTAATCAAATGTTTTTAAAATTATTTTTAATAAGTTACACAAAAAAGGTACACATGGACAGAGAAAACAAGTAACAAGACAAATGGTTCCCATTTGAGAATGCCAAGAGTGTGCAAAGCTGTCATCAAGGCAAAGGGTGGCTATTTGAAGAATCTCAAATATAAAATATATTTTTATTTGTTTAACACTCTTTTGGTTACTACATGATTCCAAATGTGTTATTTCATAGTTTTGATGTCTTCACTATTATTCTACAATGTAGAAAATAGTAAAAATAAAGAAAAACCCTTGAATGAGTAGGTGTTCTAAAACTTTGGACCGGTAGTGTATGTGTGCCGTTCAGAGGGTGAATGGGCAAAACAAAATATTGAAGTGCCTTTGAATGGGGTATGGTAGTGTCAAGAACTGCAATGCTGCTGGGTTTTCCACCCTCAACAGTTTCTCGTCTGTATCAAGAATGGTCCACCACCCAAAGAACATCCAGCCAACTTCACACAACTGTGAGATGCATTGGAATAAACATGGGCCAGCATCCTTGTGGAACGCTTTTGACACCCTTCTAGTACATGAATTCAGGCTGTTCTAAGGGGAGAGAAGGGGTGAAACTCATTATTAAGGAAGCTGTTCCTATTGTTTTGTACACTCAGTGTGTATATGTACTCATCATGTATATTCTTAACTTGCTCTGTGGCTGTTGTGTTGGACAGCTCTGGTGGGGAGTTTGTCTCACCTCCCCCTAATACCCTATGTCTGTTTAATATGCCTGATTGATTCGATTAAGCAGGGGGCCGGTGTATGTGTGTGTGTGTGTGTGTGTGTGTGACCGTCTGCTCTGCTCTCTAATTCACTAAAGCTGCTGTATAAATGGCACAAAAAAAACATGTTCCACCAGCATGCGTTTCCACTCCCCCTAACCCCAGGTCAGATCCAGCAGGCTTGGACACAGGATTTGCTGCTGCTATTCTTGGCTACTCTGGTGGTGGCAGGGATTCCTTAGGGTGGTCAGGTCAACCGATGTCCCACTTGATGTCTCTTACTCTCATTCTTTTCCTCATCTCTCGTTTGCACGTTCTCTCTCTGTCTCTGTCTGTCTCTGTCCACCCTCTCTCTCTCTCGCTCTCTCTCTCACTGTGTCTCTGTGTGTCTCTGTCCACTCTCTCTCTCTCTCTCTCTATCTCTCTCTCTCTCTCTCTCTCTCTCTCTCTCTCTCTCTCTCTCTCTCTCTCTCTCTCTCTCTCTCTCTCTCTCTCTCTCTCTCTGTGTGTGTCTCTGTCCACCCTCCCCCACCCCTCCCCCACACCTCCCCCACCCCTCCCCCACCCCCCTCTCTCTCTCTCTCTCTCTCTCTCTCTCTCTCTCTCTCTCTCTCTCTCTTTCTTTCTCTCTCTCTCTCTCTCTCTCTCTCTCTCTCTCTGTGTCTCTCTCTTTCTGTGTCTCTGTCCACCCTCCCCCTCTTTCCATCTATCTCTTCTGTTACTGCCAGAGACAGTACTTTTGATTCCAGCCATCTTCATATATTGGCTTGTTCTCCAATCATGCGATCAGTAATCGTAATCCTCCTTTATGGAAAATAAAACAGGAATAAACATGTGTATGATGATAAACCATAACATACAGATTCCCTGAGTTGGAAACAAATGCACGTCACTTCCCACAGGGGGCCAGTATGAAAAAATAAAAATAATGTATGCACTCACTAACTGTAAGTCGCTCTGGATAAGAGCGTCTGCTAAATGACTAAAATGTAAAAATGTAAACTGTGGCATCCCCCCCTCTTTCTTCCCCTCTTTCTACCTCTCATCCCCCCTCTTTCTTCCCCTCTTTCTACCTCTCATCCACCCTCTTTCTTCCCCTCTTTCTACCTCTCACCCCCCCCTCTTTCTTCCCTTCTCTCCTATCCGCTCTTCTCCTCCCTTCTCATCCACCTATCCGCTCCTCTCCTCCCTTCTCATCCCCCCATCTGATCCTCTCCTTCCTTCTCATCCACCTATCCGCTCCTCCCTTCTCATCCCCCCATCTGATCCTCTCCTCCCTTCTCATCCACCTATCCGCTCCTCCCTTCTCATCCCCCCATCTGATCCTCTCCTCCCTTCTCATCCACCTATCCGCTCCTCCCTTCTCATCCCCCCATCTGATCCTCTCCTCCCTTCTCATCCACCTATCCGCTCCTCCCTTCTCATCCCCCCATCTGCTCCTCTCCTTCCACTGCCCCAATTACACAAGTGCAGTGTGGCATAATGACTTATCACCAAGCATGGATAGAGGGAGGAAAGAGGGGGAGAGCGAAAGGGGTGATGAGGTGTAAATGTTCACCTACTCTTCTACTCCCTCTCTCCATCCCTCCCTCTCTCCATCCCTCCCTCTCTTCTCCCTCCCTCGCTCATCCTCCTTTCCGCCTTAAGCAGCCCACGAGACTTAGCCGCGCTCGGCAGATGTTCTGCAAGACTCCACATAGCATTATCGGCTGACGATAGTTTCACAGATCCAATCTGAAGGCTCACCGCCTGTCCCTACTCTACTCTCCCATGCAATACTATTTGCCTTGCTCTCTCTCGCTCTCTCTTTCTCTCACTCTCGCTCTCTCTTGCCTCCTCCAGCCTTGGGAGATGTAGCTAACCTCCTGAGCTGCTTTCCCCTAGCTAGGCCCAATCCTTAATCCTCCAAGATTTCGTGGGGGCTGATCTGGGCTGGGACACGTGTTAACCAACTAGAAGCCTGGCTTTAGTCCCCTAAACAGGGATTTGTGGTCCGGCTTAGAGCTCAGGATCAGGAAGTGGTGGGGTAGATAACGTGAATGGGGCTGCCTGGGGAGGAGAGCAGGGGCTGAGTGTGTAACTAAAGAACATAGGAGAATGTTGCTACAATCCTCTCAAGACCAACCCTTCTCTCCTCCTCCACTCTTCCCTCCAACCACACATACAATACATTTACTAATATTTCCTCTTGTCCCCCACCTCCTTCACGGTCCCAGTCTCCCCCGTCCCCAGTCTTCAAGACATATGTTCTTATTCTCTCCTGTGTATCTCTGGCACATATGGGCTAAGTGCTCCCCTGTTCTACTTGTTATACTGTAATTATTTTCAAAGGAATCAATTACAACTGCAGTAGTGGAGCTAGTTAAACAGAGCATGAATTAATGGTGGGGTATTTAGGTTAACTCATAGCTGTGTCTTCTGTGAACATCCTCCCTCGTACCATGTCAGAGAGGGGGGTGGAGTAGAGCGTCTTGCTACCCAGTTCTCTTCAGACTGACTAGGGTGTGAAATGGAGCATGACTGCAATGAGTCAGGATACCGTAATTACCCATAAACTGGGCCAAATATTTACCATGGCTTGCACGTTTCCCAGCAAGTGGAAAATAACTTGTCCTAATTTCCTCAACAAAAACAAACAAACACGTATTGAGCAATTGCCACTGTGATGCTCTAGCAGCTCTCCCTGAAGGTTAGGTTTGAAAGGTTTGAAGGGTTAGGTTTGAAAGGTTTGAAGGGTTAGGTTTGAAAGGTTTGAAAGGTTTGAAGAGCTAGGTGTGGTTTTTTCAAAGCAGATCCCTACTTATCCGTAACCTTTCTGTAACCTCCTAACCGGGCATTAAGAATTTTGCTATCTGGCCTGGAGCCAGTCGTTGCTGTTGGGTTCAGCACTTCCTGAAGGGGAATGTTTGCAATCTACCTCCTACTAAACCTGTGGCTTTATCCTCTCCCTGATTGGTTTAACAACACAGTGACTCATCACTAGCTGCTGGTTCTTGCTGTGGCAGGCAGACAGGCAGGCAGGCAGGCAGGTAGGCAGGTAGGCAGGCAGGCAGGCAGGCAGGCAGACAAGCAGGCAGGCAGTGAGCTGGTACATGTCCTTCACACTTCATTCCTCTATTACTGTCTGCTACAATGACTGTGGATAATACCACCACCTCTGCTCTCTTCACTTCTCCCAGGACTCAATGCAGAGAAACAGGTCTGGCGTTATAATGTCAAAGAGTTAGAGGCAGTGTGAGGGGCAGCACGTCGGCCTTCCTGGTTGTCAACAGTAGGTTATAATGACCCTGGCACAAAGTGTCGTACAGTCTCTCTCGCTTTCTCTCTTATTTTTGGGAGACTGTCACTGTCCTTCATGCTAACGGAACAGATCAGAAAATACTGCCTACTAACACCCCCTCCACTAACACCATGCATGCACAGTGGCATGCACACGCACACACACACACACACACACAGTCCTGTATTTGTTGTGACTCACTCTTTCTCTCTCTGTCTCTGTCTCTCTGTCTCTTTCTCTCTCTCTCGCTCTGTCTCGTCTCTGTCACTCTCTGTTTCTCTTCCTCTGTCTCTGTCTCTGTCTCTCTCTCTCTCTCTCTCTCTCTCTCTCTCTCTCTCTCTCTCTCTCTCTCTCTCTCTGTCTGTTCCTCTGTCTATGTCTCTGTCTTTCTCTCTGTCTGTCTCTCTGTCTGTCTCTCTGTCTCCTCTCTCTCTCTCTGTGTCTCTCTGTCTCCTCTCTCTCTGTGTGTCTCTCTGTGTGTCGCTCTGTCTCCTCTCTCTCTGTCTGTTTCTCTGTTTGTCTCTATGTGTGTCTCTGTCTCCTCTCTCTGTCTCTCTGTCTCCTCTCTCTCTCTGTCTCTCTCTCTGTCTCCTCTCTCTCTGTGTGTGTCTCTCTGTCTCCTCTCTCTCTGTCTCTCTCTGTCTCTGTCTCCTCTCTCTCTCTCTCTCTCAATTCAATTTCAATTCAATTTAAGGGCTTTATTGGCATGGGAAACGTATGTTAACATTGCCAAAGCAAGTTAAGTAGATAGTAAACCAAAGTGAAAGAAACAATAAATATTAACAATAAACATTACACTCAGAAGTTCCAAAAGAATAAAGACATTTCAAATGTCATATTATGTATATATACAGTGTTGTAACAATGTGCAAATAGTTAAAGTACAAATGGGAAAATAAATAAACATAAATATGGGTTGTATTTACAATGGTGTTTGTTCTTCACTGGTTGCCCTTTTCTTGTGGCAACAGGTCACAAATCTTGCTGCTGTGATGGCACACTGTGGTATTCCACCCAGTAGAGAAGGGAGTTGATCAAAATTGGATTTGTTTTCGAATTCTTTGTGGATCTGTGTAATCTGAGGGAAATATGTGTCTCTAATATAGTCATACATTTGGCAGGAGGTTAGGAAGTGCAGCTCAGTTTCCACCTCATTTTGTGGGCAGTGTGCACATAGCCTGTCTTCTCTTGAGAGCCAGGTCTGCCTACGGTGGCCTTTCTCAATAGCAAGGCTATGCTCACTGAGTCCGTACATAGTCAAAGCTTTCCTTAAGTTTGGGTCAGTCACAGTGGTCAGGTATTCTGCCACTGTGTACTCTCTGTTTAGGGCCAAATAGCATTCTAGTTTGCTCTGTTTTTTTGTTAATTCTTTCCAATGTGTCAAGTAATTCTCTTTTTGTTTTCTCATGATTTGGTTGGGTCTAAATGTTGTCCTGGGGCTCTGTGGGGTATGTTTGTGTTTGTGAACAGAGCCCCAGGACCAGCTTGCTTAGGGGACTCTTCTCCAAGTTCATCTCTCTGTAGGTGATGGCTTTGTAATGGAAGGTTTGGGAATCGCTTCCTTTTAAGTGGTTATAGAATTTAACGGCTCTTTTCTGGATTTTGATAATTAGCGGGTATTGGCCTAATTCTGCTCTGCATGCATTATGTTGTTTTTCGTTGTACACAGAGGATATTTTTTGCAGAATTCTGCATGCAGTCTCAATTTGGCGTTTGTCCCATTTTGTGAATTCTTGGTTGGTGAGCGGACCTCAGACCTCACAACAATAAAGAGCAATGGGTTATATAACTGATTCAAGTATTTTAAGCCAGATCCTAATTGGTATGTCAAATTTTATGTTCCTTTTGATGGCATAGAAGGCCCTTCTTGCCTTGTCTCTCAGATCGTTCACAGCTTTGTGGAAGTTACCTGTGGCGCTGATGTTTAGGCCGAGGTATGTATAGTTTTTTGTGTGCTCTAGGGCAACGGTGTCTAGATGGAATTTGTATTTGTGGTCCTGGCAACTGGACCTTTTTTTGAACACCATTATTTTTGTCTTACTGAGATGTACTGTCAGGACACAGGTCTGACAGAATCTGTGCAGAAGATCTAGGTGCTGCTGTAGGCCCTCCTTGGTTGGTGACAAGCACCAGATCATCAGCAAACATTAGACATTTTACTTCAGATTCTAGTAGGGTGAGGCCGGGTACTGCAGACTGTTCCAGCGCCCTCGCCAATTCGTTTATATATGTTTAAGAGGGTGGGGCTTAAACTGCATCCCTGTCTCACCCCACGGCCCTGTGGAAAGAAATGTGTGTTTTTTGCCTATTTTAACCGCACACTTGTTGTTTATGTACATGGATTTTATAAAGTCATATGTTTTTCCCCCAACCCCACTTTCCATCAATTTGTATAGCAGACCATCATTCCAAATTGAGTCAAAAGCTTTTTTGAAATCAACAAAGCATGAGTGTAATGAATACTCAGGGAGAAAAAGGTGTAGATTTACGCGCAGAGCGCGGCAGGTGTTTATTTTGCCTTCACAGAAGGCAGGAATCGTGCTCACAGGTAGGCGGTGGTCATACACAGGTAGGCAAACAGGCAGGTGACTCAAAACTAGGACTGAAGACTATAACTGGTTCTCACAAACGAGCTAGGAACAGGCTTAGTAGAGTCAAAACAAACAATACCTCACAAGGCACAAACAGAATGAACTGAACTAAATAAGGAGCTGATGAGACCAGGTGAGTAACTAACACAGGTGAAATCAATGAACAAAAATGAAAGACAGGGATACGTTCAAGAACACAAAAAAACAGGGCAAAGTTCAAGAACACAAGGTTGACTAAGAAAATAAATACAGAACCTTACAATGAGAAGACTTTGCCTTTGTTTTGGTTTGTTTGTTTGTCAATTAGGGTGTGCAGGGTGAATACGTGGTCTGTCGTACGGTAATTTGGTAAAAAGCCAATTTGACATTTGCTCAGTACATTGTTTTCACTAAGGAAATGAACTAGTCTGTTGTTAATGATAATGCAGGGGATTTTCCCAAGGTCGCTGTTGACGAATATCCCACGGTAGTTATTGGGGTCAAATTTGTCTCCACTTTTGTTGATTGGGGTGATCAGTCCTTGGTTCCAAATATTGGGAAGATGCCAGAGCTAAGGATGATGTTAAAGAGTTTAGGTATAGCCAATTGGAATTTGTGGTCTGTATATTTCATCATTTCATTGAGGATACCATCAACACCACAGTTCTTTTTGGGTTGGAGGGTTTGTATTTGGTCCTGTAGTTCATTCAATGTAATTGAAGAATCCAGTGGGTTCTGGTAGTCTTTAATAGTTGATTCTAAGATTTGCATTTGATCATGTATATTTTTTTGCTGTTTGTTCTTTGTTATAGGCCCAAAAAGATTGGCAAAATGGTTTACCCATACATCTCCGTTTTGGATAGACAGCTCTTCGTGTTGTTGTTTGTTTAGTGTTTTCCAATTTTCCCAGAAGTGGTTAGAGTCTATGGATTCTTCAATTACATTGAGCTGATATCTGACATGATTTTCTTTCTGTTTCCGTAGTATATTTCTGTATTGTTTTAGTGATTCACCATAGTGAAGGCGTAGGCTCAGGTTTCTGGGTCTCTATGTTTTGATTGGATAGGTTTCTCAATTTCTTTCTTAGGTTTTTGCATTCTTCATCAAACCATTTGTCACTGTTGTTACTTTTCTTCGGTTTTCTGTTAGAGATTTTTAGATTTGATAGGGAAGCTGAGAGGTCAAATATTCTGTTTAGGTTTTCTACTGCCAAGTTTACACCTTCACTATTACAGTGGAACATTTTGTCCAGGAAGTTGTCTAGAATGGATTGAATTTGTTGTTGCCTAATTGTTTTTTGGTAGGATTCGACACGACTTTCCTTCCATCTATAGCATTTCTTGATATTATTCAGTTCCTTTGGCTTTGATGCCTCATGATTGAGTATTGCTCTGTTCAAGTAGACTGTGATTTTGCTGTGATCTGATAGGGGTGTCAGTGGGCTGACTGTGAACGCTCTGAGAGACTCTGGGTTGAGGTCAGTGATAAAGTAGTCTACAGTACTACTGCCAAGAGATGAGCTATAGGTGTACCTACCATAGGAGTCCCCTCGAAGCCTACCATTGACTGTGTACATACCCAGTGAGCGACAGAGCTACAGGAGTTGTGACCCGTTTTTGTTGGTTATGTTGTCGTAGTTGTGCCTAGGGGGGCATATGGGGGATGGAATGCTGTCACCTCCAGGTAGGTGTTTGTCCCCCTGTGTGCTGAGGGTGTCAGGTTCTTGTCCAGTTCTGGCATTTAGGTCACCACAGACTAGTACATGTCCCTCGGTCTGGAAATGATTGATTTCCCACTCCAGGATAGAGAAGCTGTCTTCATTAAAGTATGGGGATTCTAGTGGGGGGATATAGGTAGCACATAGGAGGACATTTTTCTCTGTTGAGATCATTTCCTTTTGAATTTCTAGCCAAATGTAAAATGTTCCTGTTTTGATTAATTTAATAGAGTGAGTTAGGTCTGCTCTATACCAAATTAGCATACCCCCTGAGTCCCTTCCCTGTTTCGCATCTGGTAGTTTGGTGGATGGGACTACCAGCTCTTTGTAACCTAGAGGGAAACCAGTGGGTCCGTCTCCTCTATACCATGTTTCTTGTAGGATGACAATGTCTGTATTTCCGATTTATTTGGTGAAGTCCAGGTTCCTGCTCTTTAGGCCTAAGGCAGATGACCTCAGGCCTTGGATATTCCAGGATGAGATAGTGAAGGCTTTGTGTTCCATAAAGTGTCTAATGTTGTTGGTCGTGTGGTTTGGCTTCAGGCCAGTAATTGTGAGCAGAGCCTGCTGAGCATCTGGTACATGCCATTGGCTTGGGCTAGTGTTAGAGTGGGGGTTGGGCCTGTTTTCCTACTCACGGCCTGGGCGTATGTGTGACTTTCATGTTGAAGCCCTCTTTGCAGGAGTTTGGGTCATGGGGTGGGTAGGAGGGGCAAAGGTCTGATCTGAGGGGGCCTAAATGGGGTGTAGGCATGGTTGACTTGGGGGGTTGTTAATTGGTTGGGGTGGGGGTGTAGATGTGGCTGATGGTGCTGTGGTCTGGATGTAGGTCCTCTCTGCGGGGGTCCTCTATGTGTAGGTCCTGGGGGGGGTCCCGCAGGTCTGGGAGAGTTTCTCGCTGTTCTGGGCAGGGTGTCTGTTGATCTGTTGCTTCTGTGTGAGGTGTTGGGTCTGCGGTTGAGGGCGATATCCTTTAGGGTCCGGGCGAAGGTGGGCACTGCTGCCTTGTATAGGTGGACCTGGTCGTAAAGGCTGTTTACATTTACATTTTCATTTTCGTCATTTAGCAGATGCTCTTATCCAGAGCGACTTACAAATTGGTGCATTCACCTTATGATAGCCAGTGGGACAACCACTTGACACCTTTTTTTTTTTTCTTTTTTTTTTCTGTTCACGTCCAGGGTGGAGTGGTGGGCCAGGTAGATATTTGGATTTGATGCACAGTCACGGGAAATACTTGCGTTTACCTGCTGTATGGTAGCAGGGTGGAAGTATTTTCATGGTAGCAGGGTTGAGATAACCACTTGTGTGTTGGGAAAAGTAGAAGAAGCTTTTTCTATCACTCCCTTGAGTGCTGTGGCCACCCTTTCCTGCTGTGTTCTCAGGTCGTTTGTGCCTGTGTGTATTATTATGTGGCTGGGTGATCCTAGTTGGTCCTCAGACAGAAGGTCTAGTACGCGCTGGGTGTTTGGACACCAGAGTTTAGACACTGTGTGTTTGGGAAAAAGTAAAAAAAATGGTATGTATTTCCTGGTTGAGTCCATAAGGAGTACAATCTGTGGCTTGTGTATGTCCTCAGTGGGTGTGTGGGGGGTCATCATGAGGGCTATCAGGGTGGCTGACAGGGGGGGTGCTCAGAGGGGTTGGGATCCCCAGGGCTTGGGGTTCTTCATTTGTTTGTCTGGCTGTGATGTCGAGGCTATGGTCAGGGTCTAGGGTGTACTGTTCTGCTGCGGTGTCGAGACTTTGGGCAGGATCTGAGGTGGGCTGTTCTGCTGGCTTCTCTGCGGTGGTACCCAGCTCTCTAATGGCTTGTTCTCTGTCACCCGTCATCTTCTCCTCCAGCACTCTGATCCTCTCCTCTAGTGCTCTGTTCTTCTCCTGCTCCTGCTCCTGTTGATGTTGTCTCACCACAGTCCAGAGTGCAGACATGTCTCTCTCTACCTCCAGCTCTCCAGGACTAGTTAAGGGGGTGGTGTTGTGCTGACTGGAGTGTAATCACCTGCTGTTCCAGCTCCATCTGCCTTACCTCCAGCTGGGAGAATGTATCCTTCATTTCAATGAGGGAGGAGTACTCTGTGCTGGGAAGTTGACTTTCCGCTTGGGGTTGCTCTGTGGGATTATTTAATGAAGAGGTCTGGTCTGACCCGCTCGGGGTGGTGGTATCTTTCTCAAGGGAGAGCTTCTGCTGCTGAGCTATTTCTTTGATGAGATGAATGTCCAGCTGGAACTGTTTGGTGTTGCCCTGTACCAATACTGTTCCAGATTTATAGAGATTGATATTAGATGACTCAGAGTCCTCGTTGTCTAGTATCCTGAGTTTCCACCCATCGCTAACACCCCCCCTCTTAACATTTACATTTGACATTTTAGTCATTTAGCAGACGCTCTTATCCAGAGCGACTTACAGTTAGTGAGTGCATACATTATTTTTATTTAATTTTTCATACTGGCCCCCCGTGGGAAACGAACCCACAACCCTGGCGTTGCAAACGCCATGCTCTACCAACTGAGCTACATCCCTGCCGGCCATTCCCTCCCCTACCCTGGACAACGCTGGGCCAATTGTGCGCCACCCCATGGGTCTCCTGGTCGCGGCCGGCTACGACAGAGCCTGGATTCGAACCAGGATCTCTAGTGGCACAGCTAGCACTACGATGCAGTACCTTAGATCACTGCGCCTCTCTCTCTCTCTCTCTCTCTCTCTCTCTCTCTCTCTCTCTCTCTCTCTCTCTCTCTCTCTCTCTCTCTCTCTCTCTCTCTCTCTCTCTCTCTCTCTCTCTCTCTCTCTGTGTCTCTCTCTCTCTGTGTCTCTCCTCAAACAGGCGTTTGAGTTGGCTGAGTTACAGTTTTGACTTAAATCTGCTTAAATCTATGGCAAGACCTGAAAATGATTGTTTAGCAATGATCAAGAACCAATTTGACAGAGATTAAGAATTTAGAAAAGAATAATAGGCAAATGTTGTACAATCCAGGTGTGGGACGCTCTTAGAGACTAACTCAGGGGGTTGAATACTTATCTAATCAATATATATTACTTTTTAATTTATTTTATTTTTTACAAATGTTAGAATTTTCCTTCCACTTTGACAGAGTATTTTGTGTAGATCATTGGCAAAATATGAGAAATCCATTTTAATCCCACTTTGTAACACAACAAAATGTGGAAAAAGTCAAGGGGTTTGAATGGTTTCTTTTCTCTCTCTCTCTCTCTCTCTCTCTCTCTCTCTCTCTCTCTCTCTCTCTCTCTCTCTCTCTCTCTCTCTCTCTCTCTCTCTCTCTCTCTCTCTCTCTCTCTCTCTCTGTGTCTCTCTGTGTCTCTCTCTGTCTTTCTCTCAGCACCTGGACTGTTTGTGTGCACATGTGCATGAACGTTTGTGTGCCTCTTTTTCTGTCTTTCTATGTGTGTGTGTTTTTGAAATATCCCACTGTCCTATCTGCAAACACAGTGAAAATGTGATACTATCTCCCACAGAGGGAGTTTATAGAAGGCCAAGAGGAGGAGGACTGTGTCTTTTCTCCCCTGTCTCTCCTCTGTCCTGTCCTGAGCCTTCCTACACAGCATGATGAGCCTGAAATACCAGCTGTCTGGTTAGGAAGTGCTGCCTCAGGTTTCTATATGAATGTCTTCATCATGTCACTGTTTGATATAGTAATGGTGTTATTGTTATTCACTGTGTATTTATTCCTCGTCACTATTTTTATTTTCTATTTTTCATCTTTGTCTTTAACTCTGCATTATTGGAAAAGGACCCGTAAGTCAGCATTTCACTGTTAGTCTACACCTGTTGTTTACCAAGCATTTGACTAATAACGATTTGATTTGATGTCGGTGAACCTCCGCAGGCAGGCACACACACACACAGCGCCACATGAGCCACAGTAATGAAATCCTCTCCTGTCAATGGGCTTAGACAAATGGTTTCCTCTCATATTCCCCTTTAATAAAAGTAGGATTAGTGGGCGGACATGAATACAGGCTATACTACTGAGAATATTACCACTGACAGACATGCAGACAGACAGACAGACAGACAGACAGACAGACAGACAGACAGACTGGCAGACTGGCTGGCAGGCAGACTGGCAGGCAGACTGGCTGGCAGGCAGACAGACTGGCAGACAGACAGACTGGCAGACAGACAGACTGGCAGACAGACAGACTGGCAGGCAGACAGACTGGCAGGCAGACAGACTGGCAGGCAGACAGACTGGCAGGCAGACAGACTGGCAGACAGACAGACTGGCAGGCAGACAGACTGGCAGACAGACAGACAGACAGACAGAATGGCTGGCAGACAGACCAGTAGACAGACTGGCAGACATGCAGAAAGACAGATCGCTGGAACCCTAGATTCCTAGAACACTTCAGCCTCTACAGAACAATTCACCATAATGGGGAAATTGCTCCCTAAATGCACACCATACAATGATCAGTGGCGAAGCTGAGGCTGGTCCCTAAATGCACACCATCAGTGCTCAGTGGCAAGTTGCAACATGGTAGACTGAGCTGCAGTATGAAAGTACCAATCAGATAATTCAGACCCTTAAAGGAGCAATCTGCAGTTGCTAAATCCATTTTTGGACTTATAAATTAATGATATGTACCCACCGATTCTTGAAGAATATAACTTATAAATGCCTCATGCGCTTAGTCCCTTTCCTGCAGTCAAATGACCAAATCGCCCTCTAGTGGCCTCATGGGTGGAATATTATTAATATTTTTCATAATTTCATAATGCTGAAAATCCGGTGTTTCTATGTCAAACGGTTTTGTTTCATTTCAGTCTTCTGTGATGTATATAAAGTGTATTATTGGGATGCTAACTCAAAATTGAATACATTTCAACTATATATCTGACATGGTACAGATGTATTCTTTTTTTCTAAGCCCATAACCATGTGTGTGAGGTGTAAACTTTTGTTTCAAAGTAGATTTGTTTAAGACTACCTAGAAACACTGACCCTGATTTAGCCCACTGCAGTAAAAGTTTAACTGTCGTATCCCATCAGAAACCAAAATATAAGTATGTTTTACTCCAATGTTTGTAAACAAACACTATATAGCCTCAACACATGGTTTAAACTCTAATGTTGATATCATAGATGGTCAGTCCTTACATCCATAGCTCTGTCTATGAATTTGAGAGTGGTAAAAAAAGTTCAGCCCCATCCCTCAGCTTTTTACTGAAATAGGGGCAGGGAGAACGCTTTGTTATTGTTTCAACTGCGAAATGCCCCTTAAGGCTCCTTTTCATGGAAAAGGGACATTTTTGAAAATCCAATTGTCGACTTAGAGAAAAATGCCTCTGTAGGCTGTAACATTTGCATTTTCTCTTTCTTAAATCACCACGGAAAAGATTTGTCATCAGATGTGTGTTATGTCATCTACTGAAAACGTTATCTTCTGCAAATAGACATGACACAGAATATTTGCTAAACAATCTCTGTCTCTTCCATCTCTCTGTTGTCTTTCTCCCTTGGTCTCCAAAGGACCATGTTGGTTGTTGACTTCCTACTTCCTGCTGTTGTTCTTATGACTTTACTCCGCTTCTCCCTCAATACCACCATTACAAACCTACTTTTAAACTACCGGACTGTAAATATGTATAATTCATTTACTGTATACAGTAGTAATTATACATTCATTACAATTCTAAATCAGGTGAATCCATAATTGATTATGTGCAATGATAATGAAATAGGGAAATGGTTGGTTATGCCCGCCTACAGCACTTAATATTGCATAACTTGTGAATATTCTAGCTAGCTGAGTTGTCTCAGAGGCTTTAAATCAGGGCTGTTGGTGCTGCCTTAGCAGCCCTACTACACCTCGAGCAGGACCCAGGCCCAGGCCACGCTATGTAGTGCTTTTGGCCATGTGTGTGTGTCTGTATGTGTGCACGTGTGCGTTGGCGCACATCATGTTTGCGTGAGTGTGTGTGTGCATGTGCATGCATGTTTATTTCTGTTTGTTGGCTCTACACAATGTTCTGTTGTTTTGGGGAGATGGTGGGTGTTTCATATTACACAACACATTGAAACACTAACCAAAGCAGCAGCCAGGTATGTCAGATTGTTGTCTGTAATTTCGCTGGAGGAATCAAGGTTTAAAGGCTCCTCTAGTCACACTGCTGTGTGTTTCTGTTCTTCACCCTGATCTTAGCTCTCCAACGTGTGCTTTGTTAGGTACCAGGAAAGACACAGAGAGGTGTACAATAGAATGACAGAGAAAGGGGATATGAGGATATGGTATCGTATTCTGATCGTGATCAAGGACAAATGGGTTTAGTAGATTGAGTGTACCTCCAGTAATAAATATGCAATCTCTCCTCTCCTCTCCTCTCCTCTCCTCTCCTCTCCTCTCCTCTCCTCTCCTCTCCTCTCCTCTCCTCTCCTCTCCTCTCCTCTCCTCTCCTCTCCTCTCCTCTCCTCTCCTCTCCTCTCCTCTCCTCTCCTCTCCTCTCCTCTCCTCCATCCCCTTCTCCTCTGAGACATCCATAAACAGCGAACACAAATTGTTGCCGCTGCTCATTTCAGCGAACGCACATAAAGCCTGGTGACAGCTCATTGTTTCCCTGCCAGATAAGTTGTATTTTCCACCTGTAAGAGGGACAGGGCTTGTATTACAATGTGGACAGGGCTTGTATTACCATGTGGACATGGCTTGTATTACCACGTGGACAGGGCTTGTATTACCATGTGGACATGGCTTGTATTACCACGTGGACAGGGCTTGTATTACAATGTGGACAGGGCTTGTATTACCATGTGGTCCTCTGTAGCTCAGCTGGTAGAGCACGGCGCTTGTAACGCCAAGGTAGTGGGTTCGATCCCCGGGACCACCCATACACAAAAATGTATGCACGCATGACTGTAAGTCGCTTTGGATAAAAGCGTCTGCTAAATGGCATATTATTATTATTATTATTATTACCATCTGGACATGGCTTGTATTACCACGTGGACAGGGCTTGTATTACCATGTGGACAGGGCTTGTATTACCATGTGGACAGGGCTTGTATTACCATGTGGACAGGGCTTGTATTACCATGTGGACAGGGCTTGTATTACTGAGGGGAGGGTATGGCATGGTGAGGGGAGGGTAGGGTATGGCATGATGAGGGGAGGGGAGGGTATGGGGAGGGTATGCCAAATTTTGCCTAATTAGTTTTCCTAATTTCAGTTTATGTTACAAAACAAGCAAGTATAGTGTAGGGAATCATTGTATTACAATATTTTTTTGTGTGGAAAATATAGATATTTTCAGCTGTTTGAGGTGTACAAAGCTGAAAGTAAAAGTGGTCTAAAACAAATTTAAGAACGGGAATCATAGAACATATCTACCGCTTCTTAAACTTGCTTTCAATGAGAATGACAGATCTATAACTCACATTTCTATGTGAATGTGGTCGGGTCGCCCATAAAGTTACATATTGCAGCATTAAACACAATACACCCTTTCAGTTCCAGACCCAGCCTCGTTCCACCTGTTACCATGTGACCTAGGGGTCAATAGACTGACCTATCCGGTGAGAGCGAGAGGTCAACATGCCCTGACAAAGGAAAGAGGCTTTGGATTACATCTCTAATCTCCTCTCCATGGAATAATTCACATACCACCTCCAGATTACCTCCATATTATCCAATCAGAGATGTGGGGATTATGGTCCTCTGCTTTGTGGGAATTGGAAGGGCTTAGGAACAGTTGGGAAACCTCCAATAAGGGTTTATGTGAGGGATATTAGGCATGAAGACGTATGATATTGTTGTCTGGAATCTTCAGGAGAGGTTGGCTGAGTTAGATCATTGATGTGCCAGGAGCTCAGAGTCTTTCAATGAATGCATCTACCTGTCTGATCAGTTTATCATTCAAAGACTCGTATTAAGTTGTATAGCACTGTTTGTTGAGTTGTATTGACCAACTGAGGACATAGTTGATCTCCCCATAGTTGATCTCCCCATAGTTGATCTCCCCATAGTTGATCTCCCCATAGTTGATCTCCCCATAGTTGTCACGTCATATTGCTGGGTAGGGTGGAGATAGACTGGAGACAGCAGAGAAGAGGGGGGGACTGCTACGGTGCTGGGCTTGGAGACGGGGAGCAGCAGAATGAGGAGGAGACAGCAGAGAAGAGGGGGGGACTGCTACGGTGCTGGGCTTGGAGACAGGGAGCAGCAGAATGAGAAGGAGACAGTAGAGAAGAGGGGGGGACTGCTACGGTGCTGGGCTTGGAGACGGGGAGCAGCAGAATGAGGAGGAGACAGCAGAGAAGAGGGGGGGACTGCTACGGTGCTGGGCTTGGAGACGGGGAGCAGCAGAATGAGAAGGAGACAGCAGAGAAGAGGGGGGGACTGCTACCTGTGCTCCATTCCATCAGCAGTCTGGCACTGGCAGCAACAGACGTTGTCACCCCCACCACCCCAACTCCTAATGGCCACCAGACCACTTAATAACCCCTCCTCTCCAACTCTGCTCACACACAGATTGGTCTCCCCCTCTGGCCCCAATCACAGTGGAAATTGCAGCCTGTAGTAAGCCATACTGAAAATATGGTGTTGGTGGGCGAGACAAAGAGGAAGTGCATAAAATATTTGTTTTGGAGGGAGGGATTGGGCCGATAACGTCTCCCCTGTTAATTTCTGCTGCCTCCTGGATTTCCATTAAACATATACATTACCGGTCAAAGGTTTTAGAAGACCTACTCATTCAAGGGGTTTTCTTTATTTATTTGTGTGCCTTCTTAAAAGTTAATTTGTAGAATTTATTTTTTCCTTAATGTGTTTGAGCCAATCAGTTGTGTTGTGACAAGGTAGGGGGGGGTATACAGAAGATAGCCCTATATGGTAAAAGACCAAGTCCATATTATGGCAAGAACAGCTCAAATAAGCAAAGAGAAACGACAGTCCATCATTACTTTAAGACATGAAGGTGCAGTCGCAAAAACCATAAAGCGCTATGATGAAACTGGCTCTCATGAGGACCGCCACAGGAAAGGAAGACCCAGAGTTAACTCTGCTGCAGAGGATAAGTTCATTAGAGTTACCAGCCTCAGAAATTGCAGCCAAAATAAATGCTTCATAGAGTTCAAGTAACAGACACATCTCAACAGCAACTTTTCAGAGGAGACTGTGTGAATCAGGCCTTCATGGTCGAATTGCTTCAAAGAAACCACTACTTAAGGACACCAATAATAAGAAGAGACTTGCTTGGGCCAAGAAACATGAGCAATGGACATTAGACTGGTGGAAATGTGTCCTTTGATCT
This sequence comes from Coregonus lavaretus, assembly GCF_964263955.1. Taxonomy (NCBI): domain Eukaryota; kingdom Metazoa; phylum Chordata; class Actinopteri; order Salmoniformes; family Salmonidae; genus Coregonus; species Coregonus lavaretus. The sequence goes on along the minus strand of NW_028159828.1, from coordinate 89,051 downwards.
GGAGTCCAAATTTGAGATTTTTGGTTCCAACTGCTGTGTCTTTGTGAGATTTACATTTACATTTACATTTACGTCATTTAGCAGACGCTCTTATCCAGAGCGACTTACAGGAGCAATTAGGGTTAAGTGCCTTGCTTAAGGGCACATCGACAGATTTTTCACCTAGTCGGCTCGGGGATTAGAACCAGCGACCTTTCGGTTACTGGCACAACGCTCTTACCCACTAAGCTACCTGCCGCCCCGGGTGAGATGCAGTGTGGGTGAACGGATGATCTCTGCATGTGTATTTCCCACTGTAAAGCATGAAGGAGGAGGTGTTATGGTGTGGGGGTGCTTTGCTGGTGACACTGTCTGTGATTTATTTAGATTTCAAGGCACACTTAATCAGCATGGCTACCACAGCATTCTGCAGCGATACGCCATCCCATCTGGTTTGGGCTTAGTGGGACTATCATTTGTTTTTCAACAGGACAATGACCCAACAAACCTCCAGGCTGTGTAAGGGCTATTTTACAAAGAAGGAGAGTGATGTAGTGCTGCATCAGATGACCTGGCCTCCACAGTCCCCCGACCTCAACCAAATTGAGATGATTTGGGATGAGTCGGACCGCAGAGTGAAGGAAAAGCAGCTAACAAGTGCTCAGCATATGTGGGAACACCTTCAAGACTGTTGGAGCATTCCAGGTGGAAGGACAGAAATTCCACAAATTAACTTTTAAGAAGGCACACCTGTTAATTGAAATGCATTCCAGGTGACTACCTCATGAAGCTGGAATGTCAAGAGTGTGCAAAGCTGTCATCAAGGAAAAGGGTGGCTATTTGAAGAATCTCAAATATAAAATATATTTATATTTGTTTAACACTTCTTTGGTTACTACATGATTCCATGTGTTATTTCATAGTTTTGATGTCTTCACTATTATTCTACAATGTAGAAAATAGTAAAAATAAAGAAAAACCCTTGAATGAGTAGGAGTTCTACAACCTTTGAACGGTAGTGTATATATATTTTTAACCTTTTATTTTGACAGGGAGTCATGCTGAGACCAACGTCTCTTTTACAGATGAGCCCTGTTTACACATCTCTATACACATTAATATACACATCAATGTTTACATCGATATTCACAGCAATATACATTATACATATCAATATACACATCATTACACACATCAGTACACACATCAACACATAAATATACACATCAATATTCACATCAATATACGTCATATCCACAGACTATAGTGCAATGTACTGTATGCTGTATATACCCATACATACAGTGCTGACTAGATATAGTCTGGAGTTGTGATTTTCTCAGAGTTCTTGCTGTAAACATTTACTGTATGCTGTTCTGCCGATTCTGATAAAGATTGTCGATTCAGCTTTATTGTGATTTACACACAAATCCCACATTATGAGCTGTCCCATAGATTACATCCTATAGATTTATATAAAATCGATGAAACACCATTTTTATGGTCTACGTTTGAGTCCTAGGACTCTGTAAAGACCTGAGGTGGTTGTGTATAGAGAGAGGACTGTGAAGACCTGAGGTGGTTGTGTATAGAGAGAGGACTCTGTAAAGACCTGAGGTGGTTGTGTATAGAGAGAGGACTCTGTAAAGACCTGAGGTGGTTGTGTATAGAGAGAGGACTCTGTGAAGACCTGAGGTGGTTGTGTATAGAGAGAGGACTCTGTGAAGACCTGAGGTGGTTGTGTATAGAGAGAGGACTCTGTGAAGACCTGAGGTGGTTGTGTATAGAGAGAGGACTCTGTGAAGACCTGAGGTGGTTGTGTATAGAGAGAGGACTCTGTGAAGACCTGAGGTGGTTGTGTATAGAGAGACGACTCTGTAAAGACCTCAGTGGTCGGTGAGTTCACACAAAACTAACTCTGTTGGCTTATAAACCAAATGGTGCCAGCGCAGACAGGACACTGATAACGGCCACTACACCACCATAAAGAAAGGGATATGAGGCAATTAAACATCCTGTACCGCGGGACTAAAATAAAACAAAGAGCCACATGAAACTTCCTGTACCGTAGGACTAAAGTAAATCACAGAGCCACATGAAACTTACTGTACCGTAGGACTAAGGTAAATCACAGAGCCACATGAAACTTCCTGTACCGTAGGACTAAAGTAAATCACAGAGCCACATGAAACTTCCTGTACCGTAGGACTAAAGTAAATCACAGAGCCACATGAAACTTCCTGTACCGTAGGACTAAGGTAAATCACAGAGCCACATGAAACGTCCTGTACCGTAGGACTAAGGTAAATCACAGAGCCACATGAAACGTCCTGTACCGTAGGACTAAGGTAAATCACAGAGCCACGTTAAACGTCCTGTACTTTGGGACTAAGGTAAATCACAGAGCCACGGTCTGTGGCTATTCTGATGATGTAACGGACAATTATCTGCCGGTTAATGATGGCGTCATTGTACCCGTGCAGCGTCCTCGGCCATATGACTTCGCTCCATTCACGGTGACGTCGTTCAACCGTTATCACCTTTCCTGAGAGTAGGAGGACACTGGCGGTAAATCCTGTTTTGTGGACTGCTGGATCCAGCTTTCAGGCGTCGTAAAGCCTCACAAACGGCACTGGCCTCTTGGTGGTCACTGAAGCTGAGGTTTATGGGAAGGAAGTGGGTGCTTTTATTGACAATGACTCCCCAAGGTCCTGCTAAGCCTGTAGTTGTATATGCAGCCTTTGACTTATATGTTAGGAGCTGGAACCAGTGGAGATAGTAGCGGTGTGTTGGTATTTTGTAACACAAACTTAGGACACATATTGATTGAGGTTAATAGTAAAGGTTCTGTCTGCTCTCCTTCACCATCTCCTATCTTTTGATTTTCTCAGGATGTCTCCTCATCATGACACCCATTTTCACAGACTGATGATGTGCAGCCAGTCAGTGGGTCTCACAGTAACAGACTGTGTCGTTTTGAGCCTAGGTCCTCTGAGGTGAGAGAGTGAGGGGGGTGCTGAGTAAACTGAGAGATGAGAGTGACACACAGGACGGTGCTTAAGGACGGTTAAGGAACCATATTGATCTCCCGTTAAGCCGTCTGTCCAGCAGAATTAAGTGGAAGGAACAACTAACTCCGTCGTCTGAAACTGGCTTATGTTAGCGACGATCTTAACCCCATCGTCATGGCGATGCTTTTGGGAAAGGTGTTCCGATCAATAAGCCATTAGCAACCAAATGAGCTAGGACCCCTGTGACACAGGCTTAGTGTTCCATGCCCTCTCTCCTTCCCTCTCTCCACTCTCTCCTTCCCTCTCTCTACTCTCTCCTTCTCTCTCTCTACTCTCTCCTTCCCTCTCTCTATTCACTCCTTCCCTCTCTCCACTCCCTCCTTCCCTCTCTCTACTCCCTCCTTCCCTCTCTCCACTCCCTCCTTCCCTCTCTCCACTCCCTCCTTCCCTCTCTCTACTCCCTCCTTCCTCTCTCTACTCCCTCCTTCCCTCTCTCCACTCCCTCCTTCTCTCTCTCTACTCCCTCCCTCCCTCTCTCTACTCCCTCCTTCTCTCCCTCCACTCTCTCCTTCCCTCTCTCCACTCCCTCCCTCCTTCCCTCTCTCCACTCCCTCCCTCCTTCCCTCTCTCTACTCCCTCCTTCCCTCTCTCTACCCCCTCCTTCCCTCTCTCCACTCCCTCCCTCCCTCTCTCCACTCCCTCCCTATTCCCACTCTCTACTCCCTCCTTCCCTCTCTCCACTCCCTCTCTCCACTCTCTCCTTCCCTCTCTCTACTCCCTCCTTCCATCTCTCTACTCCCTCCTTCCCTCTCTCTACTCCCTCCTTCCTTCTCTCCACCTTCTCCTTCCCTCTCTCTACTCCCTCCTTCCCTCTCTCTACTCCTCCTTCCCTCTTTCCACTACCGCCCTCCTTCCCTCTCTCCTCTCTCCTTCCCTCTCTCTACTCCCTCCTTCCCTCTCTCTACTCTCTCCTTCCCTCTCTCTACTCCCTCCTTCCCTCTCTCTACTCTCTCCTTCCTTCTCTCCACTCTCTCCTTCCCTCTCTCCTCTATCTCCTTCCCTCTCTCCACTCCCTACCTCCCTCTCTCCACTCCCTCCTTCCCTCTCTCCACTCTCTCCTTCCCTCTCTCTACTCTCTCCTTCCCTCTATCTACTCTCTCCTTCCCTCTCTCTACTCTCTCCTTCCTCTCTCTACTCCCTCCTTCCCTCTCTCTACTCTCCCTCCTTCCCTCTCTCCTTCCCTCTCTCTACTCTCTCCTTCCCTCTCTCCACTCCCTCCTTCCCTCTCTCCACTCTCTCCTTCCCTCTCTCTACTCCCTCCTTCCCTCTCTCTACTCTCCCTCCTTCCTTCTCTCCATCCACTCCTTCCCTCTCTCTACTCCCTACTTCCCTCTCTCCACCCTTCCCTCTTTCCACTCTCTCCTTCCCTCTCTCCACTCCTTCCTTCCCTCTCTCCACTCCCTCCATCCCTCTCTCCACCCCGGTTTCTATGTGTTACCTCTTATCTGGAGGTATTAGATGTCCACCTGGACAGGTTGCCTTAGCGATGCCCAGCGCATCACATCTCCCCAGACACCTGCCGCTGCTGACTCGGCTTGGCAAACATGGCAGTGAGTCGTGAAATTAGATTTCAGCCTTACCGCCTTACCTACCGCTATCATTATCAGGCCAAGAAACCCACCACATCTCTCTGGTTTCAAGAATAGCCTAGCTCCCCCTCCTCTCTTCACCCCACTCTCCCCTCCCTCCCTCTCCCCTCCTCCCTCCTCAGCTTTCCTCATAGCTCCTCACCCTTCTCCTCACCCCTCTCTCCCCTCTCCCCTCCTCAACCCTCTCCTCACCTCATACTTCTCCTCACCTCTCTCCTCTTCCAACAGGCATCAGCATTTCCAACCATGTCTTAAACCTATCGATAGTGCTGAGCTGTGAGAGCTGGAAATATGATGCCTAAAGAGTGGTTTTAACTAAGCGACTAACAGGGAGTGTGATTAGCTTAGTTAAACATCCTTGTTTACATACATTAAAGAGGAAGTCTTTGATCTGAGGCGGAAAAGAAGCATGAAAGACTAAGGCCCCCACAGACTGACTGTACGATTTTAGCCATCTTATGCCACGATTTCGCAGTTTTTAGACGCAGCCTAAATGTTTTGGGAATTATTCTCTCTGCCCCCCCGCAGAGGTTCATAGGGTTTCATCTGATCTGATGGACCAGCCGAACTCCGGGTCGGTTGAGATATTGAGCTCTTTTTCTTTTAAACGGCGGCTGGACCATCCATTCCGCTCCTTCAAGAAGGCAACTTCAGGAAAAACACAGCACGACTGTCTCTCTGAAGTATCCACACTACTGTCAACAAAACAATTAATAGCATTGCATTGTTCTCCTCTTTCAATCTCAACATTTGCAGAGCTTGGGAAAAAACTGTTGCCCTCTCAAGCAACCTTTTATCTTTCCTTTTTTGTTCTTTTGTGGAGTTATGGTACTGTAATGATGTCGAGGATCTTGTTTACCTTCTGAAGCAACACTCTTTGAAATGACATGAATCATTCTATCAAACACAGGCATTGTTAACAGGATCTTCTAATACAACAATGAAACTAATTGCAGTAAAAATTCCTCCAAAGCCAACATTTTGTGTGATAATCAAAACATGGCACTTATTGTAAGAGCATGGGTGTTAACCCTGGTGTCCTGGCTACATTCCCAATCCACCTAATCACCCCCAGCTTCCAATTGGCTCATTCCTCCCCCCTCCTCTCCCTTGTAACTATTCTCCAGGTCTTTGCTGTAAATGAGAATGTGTTCTCAGTCAACTTACCTGGTAAAATAAGGGTAAAATAAATAAAAACAGAGCTTTAATTAAGATCCTTGAAAGTCTCTCCACGGCTCCTGTCTTTTTTTGGGAATGAAAAGAACATACAAATGAAAAATGTATCTTGGATTATTTAGTACTCTCTCTCTCCAATGCCTGGATTCACCAGAGGGCATGTTGTGACAAAGGACCAGCTGTAAGCCTGGAAGAGTGCTCCAGTACTGATATCTACTATACAGAGTGCTCCAGTACTAATGATATCTACTATACAGAGTGCTCCAGTACTGATAATATCTACTATACAGAGTGCTCCAGTACTGTTAATATCTACTATACAGAGTGCTCCAGTACTGATAATATATGCTATACAGAGTGCTCCAGTACTGATAATATCTACTATACAGTGCTCCAGTACTGATAATATCTACTATACAGAGTGCTCCAGTACTGATAATATATGCTATACAGAGTGCTCCAGTACTGATATCTACTATACATTTACATTTACATTTTAGTCATTTAGCAGACGCTCTTATCCAGAGCGACTTACAGCTAGTGAATACATTTTTTTTTTTTATACTGGTCCCCTATACAGAGTGCTCCAGTACTAATGATATCTACTATACAGAGTGCTCCAGTACTGATAATATATGCTATACAGAGTGCTCCGGTACTGATAATATATGCTATACAGAGTGCTCCAGTACTGATTGTATATATATATTTTTTTGTCATTTAGCAGACGCTCTTATCCAGAGCGACTTACAGGAGCAATTAGGGTTAAGTGCCTTGCTCAAGGGCACATCGACAGATTTTTCACCTAGTCGGCTCGGGGATTAGAACCGGCGACCTCTCGGTTACTGGCACAACGCTCTTAACTACTAAGCTACCTGCCGTATCTACTATACAGAGTGCTCCAGTACTGATAGTATCATCTATACAGAGTGCTCCAGTACTGATAATATCTACTATACAGAGTGCTCCAGTACTGATAGTATCTGCTATACAGAGTGCTACAGTACTGATAGTATCTGCTATACAGAATGCTCCAGTACTGATAATATCTGCTATACAGAGTGCTCAGTACTGATAATATCTGCTCTACAGAGTGCTCAGTACTGATAATATCTACTATACAGAGTGCTCCAGTACTGATAATATCTGCTATACAGAGTGCTCCAGTACTGATAATATCTACTATACAGAGTGCTCCAGTACTGATAATATCTACTATACAGAGTGCTCCAGTACTGTTAATATCTACTATACAGATTGCTCCAGTACTGATAATATCTACTATACAGAGTGCTCCAGTACTGTTAATATCTACTATACAGATTGCTCCAGTACTGATAATATCTACTATACAAAGTGCTCCAGTACTGATAATATCTACTATACAGAGTGCTCCAGTACTGATAATATCTACTATACAGATTGCTCCAGTACTGATAATATATACTATACAGAGTGCTCCAGTACTGATAATATATATACTATACAGAGTGCTCAGTACTGATAATATCTACTATACAGAGTGCTCCAGTACTGATAATATCTACTATACATAGTGCTCCAGTACTGATAATATCTACTATACAGAGTGCTCCAGTACTGATAGTATCTACTCTACAGAGTGCTGATGATCAAAGATATTTATTCCACAGGAATTATACAAATGAAGACAATTTGACAGTCATATGTAATATATAATATATAATTTGACAGTAATATATAATATATAATTTGACAGTCATATATAATATATCATATATAATTTGACAGTCATATATAATATATAATTTGACAGTCATAATATATAATTTGACAGTCATATATAATATATAATATATAATTTGACAGTCATATTTAATATATAATTTGACAGTCATATAAGTGGATTGAATCATATATTTTTGTAATTGTTTGTGAGTAGCAAACTTAACTCTTTACACCCGTACCCGTATACGGGTTCATAATAGCAGATTTGGACACTGATAAGCGCCTAAATTGGAATTCAGTGACTGTAGAGTAACATGCTATACATGGCATCAGAGCTCAAGCTTTATAGAGCAGTACTGGTTTTGACTGACAGCGGTTCTGAACTTGAACACTGCACGCAACAAGAAGTTTCCCCCATCCCTCCTGCTAATTGGGAAACTTTTGCAAAAGTTTTGTTTTCTGAGTGAGGGAAATTCTGTAAATAATGAGTACTCGATATATTTTGAAAGATGAGACATTGAGGATTATAATAAATACCACTTTGATGTCATACAAGCAAGCCAAACCCCTGTTAGTCCAAATGTACACTTCACATTTCCATATCATAAACTCATGTCATATACAGTGTCAATGTTTATGATCACTATGTTTGATGTACTGTTACGACATGCCGTGGCGTCATAACCTGGGTTGTCCTGGGTTGTCCTGGGTTGTCATATTGTGAAGAAATTTGGCGGGGAACACGCACCTGAATGACCTTGTGACTATTCTATGCACACCAAAATTACAATCTGCTTCTCTGTACTTAGATAGCCATGTTGGCAATAGAACACGCTTTCAAATTATGCCCACCTGACCAGATTGCGATTTATTTATAACAGACCGTTTTTGGAATGCGTAAACAACAACAGTAATTGTGTGATGGCAGGGATGCAGGGCTGCGTTCCAACCAAAACAACTACAAGTGTGCTTGCTCTAGTTCCTCAACAGCACAGCCAGGAGAGCTTAAAATAGCACCTTATAGTTGAAGACTCTTCTTTGAGTCATAAAAGTGCATTGAAATTACGTTTGAACTGTGCACACTTTGGAGCGTTACAGTATGTGGACACTTGGAGACACCAGTCAGACCTCTTATATTGATTACACTTACCCCAAATTTTCTACACCCATTAAGCATCGTTCACATCCTCTTAAGCTTTAGCCCCACCCATCTCTTTAAGGATTCACATGTGAGGCCATGTGGTAAACACACACTATATCAAATAAAATCTAAGTTTATTTGTCACATGCACAGGATACAGAAGGTATGAATGGTACAGTGAAGTGGTTACTTGCATAATACAGTGGCTTGCGAAAGTATTCACCCCCCTTGGTATTTTTCCTAATTTGTTGCCTTACAACCTGGAATTAAAATGGATTTTTTGGGTGTTTTGTATCATTTGATTTACACAACATGCCTACCACTTTGAAGATGCAAAGTATTTTTTCTTGTGAAACAAACAAGAAATAAGACAAAAAAACTGAAAACTTGAGCGTGCATAACTAGCTAAACAATGAACCTGCATAAGCCCAACTCATGCTACTACTACCAATACAAACATTGTCATAGATGTAGTGTGAATCTGCAGGTAGCTAAAGCTAACAAACTAGGTTCAATTTTAGCTAGCTAACATTAGGCTATAAGTAGCAATGCAAATGGGTTTCTGATTCTGTCGATAGCACCTGCTAAATTCAGGGCATCAATGTTGTTCTCGAAGGCTAACGTTATATCTTTCAAAAACGGTGCGGTAGAAAGGACTGTCAACACTTACTGAACAGCTCACGTTATAGACAGAATCATGCTACATGGCAGACATTTTTACATTTTAGTCATTTAGCAGACGCTCTTATCCAGAGCGACTTACAGTTAGGGAGTGCATACATTTTTCATACTGGCCCCCCGTGGGAATCGAACCCATAACCCTGGCGTTGCAAACGCCATGCTCTACCAACTGAGCTACACAGCTACACAGACCAATCCAAACTCATCTCCCGGCATTTCCAGCCCATCGATTATCTAAGCCAATCATGGCTAGCGGGAAGGTTCCTGTCTTTTTCCGTGGCTAAACCAACTAGGCTCGTAATTTAACAATTGTATTTATGGATGGAATACGAGTTTGTTATTAAGGCACATGAAAGTTCACATGTTCCAGAAGGCATTTCTGCCCCAAAAACGCATTTTGATAAAAAAAATAAAAATGTTTGCGTTCAAATGCCGCTCCTGTGTAGTAGTGACGTGCCACAAACGCCTAGTTTCCTGAAACTAGTCACATACAGTGGGGGAAAAAAGTATTTAGTCAGCCACCAATTGTGCAAGTTCTCCCACTTAAAAAGATGAGAGAGGCCTGTAATTTTCATCATAGGTACACGTCAACTATGACAGACAAAATGAGAAAAGAAAATCCAGAAAATCACATTGTAGGATTTTTAATGAATTTATTTGCAAATTATGGTGGAAAATAAGTATTTGGTCAATAACAAAAGTTTCTCAATACTTTGTTATATACAGTGGGGGAAAAAAGTATTTAGTCAGCCACCAATTGTGCAAGTTCTCCCACTTAAAAAGATGAGAGGCCTGTCATTTTCATCATAGGTACACGTCAACTATGACAGACAAAATGAGATTTTTTTTTCCAGAAAATCACATTGTAGGATTTTTAATGAATTTATTTGCAAATTATGGTGGAAATAAGTATTTGGTCAATAACAAAAGTTTCTCAATACTTTGTTATATACCCTTTGTTGGCAATGACACAGGTCAAATGTTTTCTGTAAGTCTTCACAAGGTTTTCACACACTGTTGCTGGTATTTTGGCCCATTCCTCCATGCAGATCTCCTCTAGAGCAGTGATGTTTTGGGGCTGTCGCTGGGCAACACGGACTTTCAACTCCCTCCAAAGATTTTCTATGGGGTTGAGATCTGGAGACTGGCTAGGCCACTCCAGGACCTTGAAATGCTTCTTACAAAGCCACTCCTTCGTTGCCCGGGCGGTGTGTTTGGGATCATAGTCATGCTGAAAGACCCAGCCACGTTTCATCTTCAATGCCCTTGCTGATGGAAGGAGGTTTTCACTCAAAATCTCACGATACATGGCCCCATTCATTCTTTCCTTTACACGGATCAGTCGTCCTGGTCCCTTTGCAGAAAAACAGCCCCAAAGCATGATGTTTCCACCCCCATGCTTCACAGTAGGTATGGTGTTCTTTGGATGCAACACAGCATTCTTTGTCCTCCAAACACGACGAGTTGAGATTTTACCAAAAAGTTATATTTTGGTTTCATCTGACCATATGACATTCTCACAATCCTCTTCTGGATCATCCAAATGCACTCTAGCAAACTTCAGACGGGCCTGGACATGTACTGGCTTAAGCAGGGGGACACGTCTGGCACTGCAGGATTTGAGTCCCTGGCGGCGTAGTGTGTTACTGATGGTAGGCTTTGTTACTTTGGTCCCAGCTCTCTGCAGGTCATTCACTAGGTCCCCCCGTGTGGTTCTGGGATTTTTGCTCACCGTTCTTGTGATCATTTTGACCCCACGGGGTGAGATCTTGCGTGGAGCCCCAGATCGAGGGAGATTATCAGTGGTCTTGTATGTCTTCCATTTCCTAATAATTGCTCCCACAGTTGATTTCTTTAAACCAAGCTGCTTACCTATTGCAGATTCAGTCTTCCCAGCCTGGTGCAGGTCTACAATTTTGTTTCTGGTGTCCTTTGACAGCTCTTTGGTCTTGGCCATAGTGGAGTTTGGAGTGTGACTGTTTGAGGTTGTGGACAGGTGTCTTTTATACTGATAACAAGTTCAAACAGGTGCCATTAATACAGGTAACGAGTGGAGGACAGAGGAGCCTCTTAAAGAAAAGTTACAGGTCTGTGAGAGCCAGACATCTTGCTTGTTTGTAGGTGACCAAATACTTATTTTCCACCATAATTTGCAAATAAATTCATAAAAAATCCTACAATGTGATTTTCTGGAATTTTTTTTCTAATTTTGTCTGTCATAGTTGACGTGTAGCTATGATGAAAATTACAGGCCTCTCTCATCTTTTTAAGTGGGAGAACTTGCACAATTGGTGGCTGACTAAATACTTTTTTCCCCCACTGTACCCTTTGTTGGCAATGACACAGGTCAAACGTTTTCTGTAAGTCTTCACAAGGTTTTCACACACTGTTGCTGGTATTTTGGCCCATTCCTCCATGCAGATCTCCTCTAGAGCAGTGATGTTTTGGGTCTGTCGCTGGGCAACACGGACTTTCAACTCCCTCCAAAGATTTTCTATGGGGTTGAGATCTGGAGACTGGCTAGGCCACTCCAGGACCTTGAAATGCTTCTTACGAAGCCACTCCTTCGTTGCCCGGGCGGTGTGTTTGGGATCATTGTCATGCTGAAAGACGCAGCCACGTTTCATCTTCAATGCCCTTGCTGATGGAAGGAGGTTTTCACTCAAAATCTCACGATACATGGCCCCATTCATTTTTTCCTTTACACGGATCAGTCGTCCTGGTCGCTTTGCAGAATGACAGCCCCAAAGCATGATGTTTCCACCCCCATGCTTCACAGTAGGTATGGTGTTCTTTGGATGCAACTCAGCATTCTTTGTCCTCCAAACACGACTAGTTGAGTTTTAACCAAAAAGTTATATTTTGGTTTCATCTGACCATATGACATTCTCCCAATCCTCTTCTGGATCATCCAAATGCACTCTAGCAAACTTCAGATGGGCCTGGACATGTACTGGCTTAAGCAGGGGGACACGTCTGGCACTGCAGGATTTGAGTCCCTGGCGGCGTAGTGTGTTACTGATGGTAGGCTTTGTTACTTTGGTCCCAGCTCTCTGCAGGTCATTCACTAGGTCCCCCCGTGTGGTTCTGGGATTTTTGCTCACCGTTCTTGTGATCATTTTGACCCCACGGGGTGAGATCTTGCGTGGAGCCCCAGATCGAGGGAGATTATCAGTGGTCTTGTATGTCTTCCATTTTCTAATAATTGCTTCCACAGTTGATTTCTTCAAACCAAGCTGCTTACCTATTGCAGATTCAGTCTTCCCAGCCTGGTGCAGGTCTACAATTTTGTTTCTGGTGTCCTTTGACAGCTCTTTGGTCTTGGCCATAGTGGAGTTTGGAGTGTGACTGTTTGAGGTTGTGGACAGGTGTCTTTTATACTGATAACAAGTTCAACCAGGTGCCATTAATGCAGGTAACGAGTGGAGGACAGAGGAGCCTCTTAAAGAAGAAGTTACAGGTCTGTGAGAGCCAGAAATCTTGCTTGTTTGTAGGTGACCAAATACTTATTTTCCACCATAATTTGCAAATAAATTCATAAAAAATCCTACAATGTGATTTTCTGGATTTCTTTTTCTCATTTTGTCTGTCATAGTTGACGTGTACCTATGATGAAAATGACAGGCCTCTCTCATCTTTTTAAGTGGGAGAACTTGCACAATTGGTGGCTGACTAAATACTTTTTTTCCCCACTTTATTAGACTAAATTGTAGAACTTTGGTGGAAATCTCCTTTGATTGTGCTCCTATTAGGCTATAGCCTGAGGAGCTTGCAGCCCTACTCTGTTTATCCTCTGCCGGCTGCCTCAGAGGTCAGTGGCGCTGTGGGCACAGAATGCCACTGAGGGAGGAGGTGCCACCCTGCTGCTGCTGCTGTTACGCCAGAGGGCTGGTGCAAACTCTGTCACCATGCTTGACCTGTGACCTGTCACCTCCCTGGCGTGCCATCTTTCTGAGGAGAGTCTGTGGCTTCGTGAATGATGAAAGAGAGATTTAGGGAGGTTTTGGGGCCATTCTGATTAAGGGGGTTAGCGTTAGACCAGCTTTTAACAGGGTATTAAATCTATACTTTCCCCTGGAATAATCTGTATTTGAACTATTTAAACTTTAATTTAAACCCAAAGGCAGATGATTTAAATGTAGTATAAGTCACTAGATTATCTGTGATGACCACGCTATCAGGCTTTAGCAAACCCTGTATATGATTTGTCTATGAGCTCAAAGCATTTTGATGTTATATAATTCGGCCAGATTTGATAGAGGGAGGCGAGTGGTGTGATTTCCATGTGTTTACATGGAAGTCCATTCTTAGGTTGTAAAGTGTTGAAAATTCTGATTGCTCTACATATGGGTTTCAAGCTGCAGCATTGAGTAAATACATACAAGAGGGAATATTATTTTTGATTTACCTTTAACACACTTTAGCATGGCCAAGGATGATGTTTAAGCACCTAGCACAGTATTCAGCTGCAGTGGGAGGAACGGAGAGCATAGCTCTCTCCTGTACGTCTCTTTTGTGAAAAATAGTAGGAAGAAAACTACTGAGAAAAAAGTATGTAAATGGACATCAAGGCATTGTGATTGAATCCAGTAACAGGCTAGTTCAGGTCAAATGAACCTCAATGCTCACTGATAGCTGGCTATCCCAGCAGGGGTCATATGCAGCTAATGAGAGCTGTACCATAGAGATCACAGCTTGAGGGAGAATACAGTCAGGAGAGGAGAAATATTGGCAAACCCGCAATAAATATTAAACTCGGCACTGCGATCAAGTGGCACACAGCATCAAAAGGAAAACTTTACAATACTCGACCGGCCACATAAATAATACAATATAGAGGTTGAAATACCTCAGATATTTCAAAATGAAATCTTCAAACACATATCCCTTGGGCAGTTTTATTTATTCCGTATATGATATGCTTTGAAAGAAAAATCAAGTTTTATTCTATGCTTTCTGTTTTGTTGAAAGTAAAACTTTCATCCTTTAGGTGTTTCTCTAATTCACCTTAAAAAGCAAACAGTTTAGTTATTTGACTTCAGTCATATCAATGTTAAGTTCTCACTCACACAGTATAATGGTTGGGGTTGGGCAAAGTAAAGATTTGTTTGTATTTGTGGACATTGTACTGAAAAGTAACTCTTGCTCATAAATTTGTATAAATTGTACAGCAACTTTCTTTCTGATGCGAGACCAATGTATTTTTTATTCAACACCTATGTACTGGACAGAGACACATTCCATACATACCCTGGTCACATAGTGACCTTAGCCACCATTTAGAATCCTACACACATTAGAACAGTGGTTCCCAAACAGGGGTACTAGGACCCCTGGGGGTACTTGGCCTATCCACAGGGGGTACTTGAGAAGACTCATGAGACCATAGGCCTTGCTGGTCAAATGCACGAGGGGGTACTTCAGGGGTACTCCGGGTAGAGCAAAATTCAGTTGGTGGTACACTAACCAAACGTTTTGGGGAACCACAGCATTAGAATCCTACACACGCAGGAGGTCTTTTCTCTGTGAGGTCATTATCCTTCCAATGGCATGCCATTAGAGAGATGGTGCTCTGTATTCACTGAAGCCCCCATCTGCCATGCTCCCTCAATCTGGACACCCAATTATTTCCAAGTTCAATTAGCCAAATTCATTCTTCCCTGTCTGCATTAGCTGTGGCCAACATACATACTGATACACAATCGCTCCCTGTCTGCGTCGCAAATGACAGCCTATACCCTACATCGTGCACTATTTTTCTCCAGACCCCTGTTTAAAGGTAGTGCACTATATAGGGAAAAGGGTGTGATTTGGGACGCTGGCCCAAGTGCCACCTGGCTATTACTCTGCTATTAACACCATTTACCTCAGAGACTTTCAGGGCTGGTGGATGAATGAAAAGGGCTTTAATATTTGTCTTCAAGATGTTATTGGTGGACTGTGAAGTGGAAGTTAATTGCTAGGTTATTTGTTAATGTAGAAGCATTTTCAGCTCAAATGGCCTATGAGAGCTTCTTGCAGAAAGAGGGACTCTAAAGGTGGCTTTCATTTGAGAAAATGGACACCGAGACCATTTTGTGTTTGTGTGTGGCATATCAAGGATGTTTTGACAAGTAGCTTGACCTTTGATGAGTCAAATTGGTACAATTATGCGCCGACGTATTATTGCAATTACAGTAGGTACTTACAGATATAGGATCTTAATTTGATCACTCTTTTGTTGGAAATGCAAAATTGTAGTGTATCCGAGGTTTAAAAAGGCTTCTAGAGTTTGTAGTTTCCACTTTGAAATGTCTGACTTGATTTACCCTAATGAAAAATGTATCAACCCCTACAAAAATGTCCATTAATTATAATCCACATAATAATTCACATTTCCTGTTGCTCCAGGATTATTTTCCTGCTGTAGCAAACTGGCTCAAATTAAGATCCTACATCTGTATGGATATTGCTCTGATCTCTTGCTGTTTTTTGTTTGGTTATATTTGATTATTTGGCCCATTTACTCCACTTAACATCAAACACTGTTCATATTAAAGTTGAATATTTTCTCAAGGCGCTTCATCAAAATGCACAATGACAGTAAAATAGCCAGTTGCTAAATTTACAGTGTTCCAGATTAGAACTGAACGGACATTCTGAATTCTCGCCCTTTGCATCAACCCAATAATAAACCCCTCACACACACCCCTATCAGCATCACACACACCTATCAGCATCACACACACACCCATATCAGCATCACACACACATATCAGCATCACACACACCTATCAGCATCACACACACACCCCTATTAGCATCACACACACCTATCAACATCACACACACCTATCAACATCACACACACACCCCTATCAGCATCACACAGATACAGAACTGTATAGGAATACTCTGACTATTCTGCTTCTTTCTCTGTTATTCTATGCAGCATATAAGGGACTCTTTATGTGATATTTATTAATGAGGTGATCATTTAAAATCCAGTTTTATTTCCATGCTTATGTTCTGTGTCGTGTTGATATCGTGAATCTCCGCTCCACACACTCACACAAGGCGTCCTACACATTCTCTCTTCATTTACCCACATATTATAGAGAGGCCAGTCTGGCTTGCTAGACTCATGGTGCTTACTGTAGATACAGCGGCTGTGGGAGGAGAGACTATACTGGGCTTCCATTCCTAATGGCACCCAATCCCCCATGTAGTGCACTACTTTAGTTTACATTTTTAGATATCATATTTTAATTCACAATGAATGAAAGATAAAATGTAAAGACATTGTAAATGTTTCCCCTTTTAGTACCCCTTTGACCCCCCCTCCCCCCAGAATGCCTCCAAACACATTTTAAAAGAAAGGCAAAGTCATTGAGTTTCATGTCAGAAAACAAAACAAAAGAAAACAACAATGTTACTTCAATACAAGCAAAAATGTAATAGCCTAACAATTTCAGGTGATTAGGTGATCTTATAGGCCTATAGCAGTAATCTCAAGGGGTGGGGGTGGGGCCAAGAGTACTAATCTGGAGGAAGTGTTTGGAGCTGTTCAAAATAGGATATCATTGGGTCCCAGGTGGAATAGAATGAGTTGGTTGACCCTCGAATGGTATACTTAATTTTTTCTAATTTTAGGAACAGCATCAGATATTTGAGCCAAAGAGAGGCTAAGGGAGGATTGGTGTATTTCCAATCCAATAAAATCCTTCTGCGGGCTAACAGGGAGGCAAAGGCAATGGCATCCAGCTGTCTGTTGGTCAGGTCATGCTTCAGAAAGGGTTTTAGATATAGTGGACCAATAATCTGCCAGACGGGGACAGGACCAGAACATGTGGGTCAAGTCCCCCAAGGAGCCTTTACACCTGTCACATGTACCATCAATATTTGGGTAGAATTTGGACAACCTGGCCTTACTGAAATGGATACGGTGAAGTACCTTAAACTGTACAAGGCTGAGCCGGGCACAAGAGGAGCTTCCATTTACCCTCAGTAAGGTACCATTCCAGACTTCATCAGAGATCTCTCCACCAAGTTCCCTTTCCCACTCAGATCAGATTTTATTGAGTGACGGGTTATCAAGGGAGATGATTATTTAAAAAATACGGGATATGAGTCCCTTTAGTTGAAAAGGTGTTTTCAAAAGGGCATCCATACACGATCTTGGTGATAGAATTGGAAAGGTTAGGCTTTGAGTGCGAATACATTTTTGGAAATGTGGAAATACCTAAATAAACTTGAATGGGATAGATTACATTTGATAGTGAGGTCTTCAGAATTGGCAAAGGTGCCATCAATATAAAGGTCATTCAACTTAGTAAGGCCATTCCTCTGCCACAGCCTGACCGCTGAATCCAGTTTGCCTGGAAGGAAGAGGTGATTATTACGTAGGACCTTGAATAGATTTTAAGAGTATTGACAACAATTAGATTGGATGTGTAGAGCGAAGCTGAAAGAGGGAGATTGGAGGTGACCAAAGCTGACAAAGAGGAGGAGAAACAGGAGTTGGCCTTCTGTTTGACACCAGTCAGGTTCTGGGGTGTAAACCAGTTAGGAAGGGCTAGTCCTCTGTGTGTTCTGTCTCTCTGGAGGAATACTTTACGTATTCTTGGATTCCCACCGCCCCATTAAAAAAAAGATATAAGCTTATCCACTGAAGTGAAAAAATACTTTGGGAAAAAAAGAGGGAGACATTGCAACAAATACAGAAAACTGGGCAATACATTCATCTTGATACAATTCACTTTACCAGCTAAAGTAAAATGGAGGATACTCCATCTCTGAAAGTCCACTTTAAGTTTGCTGATCTGGGGCCCTGTGTAGCTCAGTTGGTAGAGCATGGCACTTGTAACGCCAGGGTTGTGGGTTCGATTCCCACGGGGGGCCAGTATGAAAAAATGTATGCACTCACTAACTAACTGTAAGTCGCTCTGGATAAGAACGTCTGCTAAATGTAAAATGTAAATATTGATCGCTAAATATTTAAAGCCAGACTTTGACATATGGAATAGTATCCCCTGGAATTTGTAATGCTAATTAATTAATAGGAAAACATTCACTTTTTGAGAAATTCAATTTATAACCCGAAAACACATCAAACCTACACAGTAGGTCCACTACCTCAGGGACACACACTTCAGGGTCTGAGATATATAAAGCAAGTCAACAGAGAGGACATTGGACATCCCTGGCATGTGGCCCTTGATAATGGGAAATACTGTGAACAAAGTTTGTTTTTAAGTACTGATGCCTTGGGTGATGAGTACAACAGTCGGACCCAGGAAATGAAGTTTGCACCAAAGCCACATTTTCCCAATACAGAGAATAAATATTCCCATTCTACCCTGTCAAATGCCTTCTCTGCATCTAAAGCGATAACTACTTCAGGAACGTCCGAAGATGCAGGAGAGCGTATGACATTAAGCAGACGTTGAATGTTAGAAAAGGAGTGGGGACCCTTAATAAACCCTGTCTGATCCGTTGATATGATGTCTGTCATAGTGGATTCTATTCGAGAGGCAAGCAATTTCGCTAATATTTTTACATCTGCATTTAAAAGTGAGATCGGTCTGTATGAGCCACACTCAGATGCATCTTTGCCGGGTTTTAACAAAAGTGTGATCGACGCCTCTGTCAGGGTTTGGGGTAAAACACCCTGGTCCAGGGCGTTTTCAAACATTTCAAGCAGGAGGGGGGCCAGTTTGGCAGAAAACCTATTGTAGAATTCTATTGGGGAGCCATCTGGGCCAGGGGATTTCCCACTTTGCATTGCTGTAATTGAATTAATAATCTCTGCAAAGGTTGATCAATTTCCTCTCTCTTCTCTGTACTAATGGTAGGAGTTTCCACATTGTCAAGAAAATCATTCATAATTGAATTGTCTTCAGGTGATTCTGACGTGTAAAGATCAGAATATTTTTTGGGGAAAGTATTATTGATTTCTTTCTTTCTGATTATCGCCCTAGGCCGCTCCCCTGAGTTGGGTTTGGGGGCGAGGGATCTGTGCGCTCGGTCGAGCTCCGGCGACTTGTCAAAGACACTGTTACCCATCACTTCCACCAGCATGTTGGAGACAAAATACACAGGGTTGACGGATGTTTTCCCATTTTCCCATTTTACATTTGAGTAATTTAGCAGACACTCTTATCCAGAGCGACATACAGTTAGTGAGTGCATACATTTTCCATACTGGCCCCCCCGTGGGAAACGAACCCACAACCCTGGCGTTGCAAGCGCCATGCTCTACCAACTGAGCTACAGGAGGCCCCTTCTGGTATAATTCTCCAACGAATCTACCTTGGAAAGTAAGCTGTGTTGGCCGTTTTCAAATGAGAGACTGCTGCCTCTAGCTCGGCAATCCGCTCGGTGTTGTCAGTGGAGAAACCTTCTAGTGTAGTGAGGCGTCGCCCAAACGTGTTGACTGTTTCTCGAAAGGCGTCAATGGAAGTTTGGAGAGGTGCTGATGAGAGAAGCCATATCCTCTTTTAGGTTACTTCTTTGTTTAGCTAGCTCAGCTACAAGCGTGGTCATAGACAAGGCCTCTGACTCTGCAGCAGGGCTGGCCGCGGCAGCCATTTTCGGTGTTTGAGTAGTTGGTTCGGCCTTGTGTTGCGATGTGTTAGTCGTAGCAGTTCTCTTCGGGTTGGTCTTGCTCATGGTACCATGAAAAGTGATTTAAAAGAATATAACCAATTGATACATCCACATATAAACTAACAGCAGCATGTAAAAATACGTTAACATTTAAAGTTTAATTGGGGACCTCTATCAAACATGTCTTCTTACATCGCCCGACTGGAAGTATTTCGTAGTGCACTACTTTTGACTAGGGCCCATAGGGCCACAGTGAAATGGTAGAGTCCATTAGCAGCTGTTTCGCCTAACAAGATGCTGCTGCTAGTTTTCTGCAAAGCGACAGCTACTTCCCTGTTTCAATCAGCTGTAATGAGAGCATTTGTCTTGAGGCGCTGCAGAGAAAGCTCTTATCACTGTGCTCCCCATTTAAAGAGGCGTGTCACCTTCTGATCCGCTATCATTAATAACTCTCACAACCACTAAACCACTAGGTTACCTCTGATCCACTATAATTAATACCTCTCACAACCACTAAACCACTAGGTTACCTCTGATCCACTATCATTAATACCTCTCACAACCACTAAACCACTAGGTTACCTCTGATCCACTATAATTAATACCTCTCACAACCACTAAACCACTAGGTTACATCTGATCCACTATCATTAATACCTCTCACAACCACTAAACCACTAGGTTACCTCTGGTCCACTATCATTAATACCTCTCACAACCACTAAACCACTAGGTTACCTCTGATCCACTATAATTAATACCTCTCACAACCACTAAACCACTAGGTTACCTCTGATCCACTATCATTAATAACTCTCACAACCACTAAACCACTAGGTTACATCTGATCCACTATCATTAATAACCCTCACAACCACTAAACCACTAGGTTACATCTGATCCACTATCATTAATAACCCTCACAACCACTAAACCACTAGGTTACCTCTGGGCTCTTCAACTGTCCTTCTTCACCTCATCTGGAATCCTGGAAGGTGTTTTGGGGGAGATAGTAGAGATAGAGGTAGCAGGTTAGCTCGTTTTAGCACTGTTCTCCTGAGGGAAAACTAGGAGCACGTTTTTCAGAGTAAGAGAGAGGACATTTTTGGGACAAAGTGAATAAACTATTTCTGTCTCATTTTGATAACCTGACCACCTGGGCAGTATGAAGGAGGGAGAGCCCTCATTACCGATCCCTCTCTTCTCTTCTATCAGTCTCTCCATCCCTCCATCCTGTTAGGTGTGATCAGCAGAAAATACCTGGATGGGGGGATTCATTAAATGCTCCCACGTTGCAGATTGTCACTGCACCCTGTCTGTCTGTCTGTCTGTCTGTCTGTCTGTCTGTCTGTCTGTCTGTCTGTCTGTCTGTCTGTCTGTCATAAAGTATTCACACCCCTTACAGCCTGAATTTAAAATGTATTAACCCTTTAACAGGCAGCTCAACCGGGCGCTTGAACTACATTTTGACAACCAATTTTTAATTAAATTAAACATGAATTTTGCTTTGCATATTTTATCATCTCAACCAATGCCATTTATTAAAATGATCATGTGGTTTTCATTATCGGACTCCCATATTTTTTTAAACACCCATTCAAAGATGGTTGAAAACCAGGAAGTGAATGTGAGCAAATCCAAACCTCATTTACCAATAAGATTACAAGGTTGTTGAATGTTGTTGACCTCTAAAACATAATTTAAGAATGATTAAATTACTAATATTTTGTTCTTTTACAATTTTAAGAACTCTTGAAAAATATCCTCAAACAGGCGTTTGAGTTGGCTGAGTTACAGTTTTGACTTAAATCTGCTTAAATCTATGGCAAGACCTGAAAATGGTTGTTTAGCAATGATCAAGAACCAATTTGACAGAGATTAAGAATTTAGAAAAGAATAATAGGCAAATGTTGTACAATCCAGGTGTGGGACGCTCTTAGAGACTAACTCAGGGGGTTGAATACTTATCTAATCAATATATATGACTGTTTTATTTTTATTTATTTTATTTTTTACAAATGTTAGAATTTTCCTTCCACTTTGACAGAGTATTTTGTGTAGATCATTGGCAAAATATGAGAAATCCATTTTAATCCCACTTTGTAACACAACAAAATGTGGAAAAAGTCAAGGGGTTTGAATGGTTTCTCTCTCTCTCTCTCTCTCTCTCTCTCTCTCTCTCTCTCTCTCTCTCTCTCTCTCTCTCTCTCTTAGTAGACCACCTTGAAGAGCTGGGGGAAAACTGGGGAGAGTTGGGGTTACTGTTATAATGATTTCCTTTGCTTCAGTGAGTCTTGGAATACTTTTAGAGGACAACAAGTATTAGGTGTTGAATGCTTTGTGCAAGAGAGAGAAGGAGAGTGAGACGGGGTGGTCAATGGGGAGAGAGAGGGGGATGAGAGAAGGAGAGAGGAGCTTTAAACCAAATATTTTTTTTTGTCAGGCATTGTGTTTGAATAATCAAGTCTCATCATCACACTGTAGCTCAACTGGTAGAGCACGGCGCTTGTAACGCCAAGGTAGTGGGTTCGATCCCCGGGACCACCCATACACAAAAATGTATGCACGCATGACTGTAAGTCGCTTTGGATAAAAGCGTCTGCTAAATGGCTTATTATTATTATTATTATTAAAGTGTCTGCTAACAGAATATGTTCAAATAAACTTATGCAGAGAGACTTAAAATAAACTATTTCTAAGAGCTGATATGTGAGGGACATGTAGAAGCCTTCTTTCGTAGGAGTGGGAATTGTAGTGTTTCGGCGAAGGCGACAACAATGCATGGTAGTCTTGGTAACCACAGTGTCAGGTCAAGGAGTCAGAAAGTGTTTCCTAAGTAGAGGGAGGAGCCAATAAAGACAGGAGAAGTTTTCACAGGGGGCCGCCTTCAGGATAGTGGTTTAACTTCTGATGTTGTTTTTTTGTATTGTCTGTCGGCCATATTTGTGCCGGTGGGTGGGTGGTGGTTGGTGGGTGGGGGGGTCCTAGACCCTAAATGAAGGGGAGGCCTTTATAGTGTAGAGCCCATGTAAGGGAAAGGGTGACAGCATTAATCTTAGAGTTCAAGCCTATAGCTGTCACCCTGTTCCCCAGGGGGGCCCAGAGACCAACACAAAGACCTCTGAACAATAGAGAGAGGAGAGAAGGAATTATGCATTGAGGAGTAATCACCATATCCTCTCCTTTTGCCCCTTCTTTCTTTTTTGGCGCTCTCTCTCCATCTTTCCCCTATTCTCCCGATCTTCCCTCTCTCCCAATATTTCCTCTTCCCTCTCACCTCTTCCCTCCCCCTTCCTCTCCTCCTTTTATCCCCTCACCCTTTCTCTCACTCTCTCCTCTTACCTTCTCTCTTCCCTAGTCCCTCTCTCCTCCCCCCAACTCTCCTCCCTCCCCTCTCCTCCCTCTCTCCCCTCCTCCCTCTCTCATCTCCCTCTCTCCCCTCCTCCCTCTCTCATCTCCCTCCCCCTCTCCTCCCTCTCTCCTCTCCTCCCTGCCTCTCTCCTCTCCCTCCCTCTCTCCTCCATCATCTCCTCCCTCCCTCTCTCCTGTCCTCCCTCTGTCCCCTCCTCCCTCTCTCCTCTAGGGCTGGGAATTGCCAGGAACCTCACGATACGATATTATCACGGTACTAATGTGGCGATACGATATGTACAGTATTACGATTATATATGTATTGTGATTGGTTACTGTGATTTTATTTGCTAGAACGAGCTATGAAGGAAAAATACTGGAGTTTTGGTGCAGTTACAGCCAACTAGCTCAAAGATAACGTTGCAATATTGTCGAAACGATACGATATATCGTAAAAAATAATATCCCGATATGTAACTGTATCGATTTTTCCCCCAATCACTACTCTACTCCCTCTCTTCGCTCCCCAACTCTCCTCTTCTCCCTCTCCTCTCCCCAAATCTCCTCCCTCTCTTCTCTCCTCCCTCTCTGTCCCACTACGCTGTGATCCTGTTACCGTGGTAATGCGTAGTGTTCTCTCGTAGAGAGAATCACCTCCCGAGTGCCATGCAGGGATTACGGCTCCCTTTCATTAAAACAAAATACAATTTCTCAGTCAGCCTTTCCCAGGTTCCTCTGCTCCCGCCGCACGGCTCACACAGTAATACAATTAAGATCCATAAGCTTTTCCCAGGAATAAAGGCCTTGGCTGAAAGAAGGATTGTTCCATGCTTCAGCGGGGTTGGGAAAAGAGAATACGGTGTGTGTAAGAAGATGGATGGATGGATGGATGGAGTGGTGGAAGGAAGGAAGAAAGAAAGGAAGGGAGGGAATGGCAATCAATCCACTCCCGGCTTCCCCCACTCTCCATCTTTCTTTCTTTCTTTCAACAAAATGGAAAGGCCTTGAAATGTGTCCTTCACACTCACTCACTCTGAGGTACAGCCTACAGTAGGGCAGCTTTATTCAGCAGAGAGAGAGAGAGAGAGAGAGAGAGATGCATTTTAGTAAGTTTAATCTTTTTATATTGTCACTAAATGGAGAGGAGCTAGGAGGGAGATAGAAGAAGAACATTGCCAAATGTCACCTCTGCACCAAACTCCTCTGGAAGTGAACATTTTATTGGGGCTGAAGTGTATTCAGATGGAAGGGAAAGGAGTTGTTTCATGTTATTGTAGGCAGCTCGAAGTGTTTATATATAACAGTAACGCGTTTGTTTCTCAGTCTGATCACGATCATTTTGACAACAATCCTGCTGCATTTGCTGAGTTCACTGATGATGTTTATGGAAAATGCGTACAAACAGGTGCATATTGGTACGTGCTCTGCTTATAGATAGTTAAAAGCCTTCCAAGTGTGTAGAACACAAAAGAGGGAGCAGGCAAATGGATAGCAAACCACTTACAGCCTGCCATTTATGTGGCCAAACAAACTGTGGCCTCACCTGTGTGTGCGTGCGTTACGCTTCAGAAACAAGTCCTGATAACTGTGTCAGTTTATTTCCAAAGCCCTCCACTGTGCACCATGTCCATATACCACCTCTGTCTCTCTCTAAGAGGAAGTGAGGTGCTCACACACACCTGTTATTATTCATAAGAATGTGTTCCAGAATGAAATGCACCCTACACTCTTAGACAAAAAGGTTTCCAAAAGGGTTCTTTGGCTGTCCCCATCAACATGTAACCCAAAATGGTTCTACCTGGAACCAAATAGTTCTACCTGGAACAAAAAATCGTTATTCAAAGGCTTCTCCTATGTGGACAGATGAATAACCCTTTGTTTCTAGATGGCACCTTTTTTTCTAAGAGTGTATTTACATTTCTCTTAAACATGCAAAAGTGTATGATTAGAAATGCAATTGGATTTCCTCTCAGTTTTTCCAGAGCGGGTGGTTTTGCCTCATTGCTAACGTGTTAGCTAGCGTAGCTTCCAGGGGCCTAACCATCCCAACGTGCTGCCATTGAGAATAATTGGCTTCTGCTGAAGCAATTTCAGCTGATGCAATTTGAGCCGGTGTGACAGGGAGGTTAGTGGTGTATTAGACCACATACACATGTGAGGATGAGGATCCACACTGGGATCCCCTCTTTTAGCAAGATGCAGAGCCACCCAAGCCAAGGGTAATGTTGTGTGGAAGGCATGGGGCTGTGTGGAATCACTGAGAGGGGTTTAGACACTCTGCTATGTGCACCAGATGGACGCACACAGATATACACACACACTCTCGCTCTCAAAAACACACATAGACACACAAACAAATGCACACATGCACTCTCTTTCGCTCTCTCTCTCTCTCTCTCTTTCTCTCTCTCTCTTTCTCTCTCTCTCTTTCTCTCTCTCTCTCTCTCTCTTTCTCTTTTCTCTCTCTCTCTCTCTCTCTCTCTCTCTCTCTCTCTCTCTCTCTCTCTCTCTCTCTCTCTCTCTCTCTCTCTCTCTCTCTCTCTCTCTCTCTCTCTCTCTCTCTCTCTCTCTCGCTTGCTCACTCTCTGTCAGTCTCCATCTCACAAACACACAAACTCTAATTCAGTCACTAGCAGCATTCTCCTCCTCCATTGTTTGCCATGCAGAATAGATCCAAATAAAACAACTTTATCCCTTTTATAGAATTCTCAATAATGCCCCCCTTCAGCCCCCAGTAGTGACATAGTGTTACTATGCTTTGTAGTGGAATGAGAGCAGCAAGACCTTTCTCTGACTGCCTTTAGTTGTACTGAGATAAATTAACAGTGTCACACCTGTAAATTATTCCTCCAGCAGCAGGCTAAAGCCAACCCTCCCAGAGACCCACATCCATGGCCCTCTCCACGGCTTCATCAGGGCCAGTCCTCCCCAAAGGGCCACCTTATCCATCACAGCTGAATGGGAACCGTTGGGCTGTTGAAACACAACAGAATAGAACAGGAATCCGGACTGTGTAGTGTGTAGGACACTAAATTGTTAGAGGGACAGGGAAAGGCGAGAGATGTTGGTTTAAAGTGTGTTTCTGTCTCCGCTGTGTTAGAGGAAGGAACAGGAGTTATGTTCAACAGACACACTGTTATGGACAAGAACAGACAGGAGTTATGTTCAACAGACACACTGTTATGGACAAGAACAGACAGGAGTTATGTTCAACAGACACACTGTTATGGACAAGAACAGACAGGAGTTATGTTCAACAGACACACTGTTATGGACAAGAACAGACAGGAGTTATGTTCAACAGACACACTGTTATGGACAAGAACAGACAGGAGTTATGTTCAACAGACACACTGTTATGGACAAGAACAGACAGGAGTTATGTTCAACAGACACACTGTTATGGACAAGAACAGACAGGAGTTATGTTCAACAGACACACTGTTATGGACAAGAACAGACAGGAGTTATGTTCAACAGACACACTGTTATGGACAAGAACAGACAGGAGTTAGGTTCAACAGACACACTGTTATGGACAAGAACAGACAGGAGTTATATTCAACAGACACACTGTTATGGACAAGAACAGACAGGAGTTATGTTCAACAGACACATTGTTATGGACAAGAACAGACAGGAGTTATGTTCAACATACACAATGTTATGGACAAGAACAGACAGGAGTTATGTTCAACAGACACACTGTTATGGACAAGAACAGACAGGAGTTATGTTCAACAGACACACTGTTATGGACAAGAACAGACAGGAGTTAAGTTCAACAGACACACTGTTATGGACAAGAACAGACAGGAGTTATGTTCAACAGACACACTGTTATGGACAAGAACAGACAAGAGTTATGTTCAACAGACACACTGTTATGGACAAGAACAGACAAGAGTTATGTTCAACAGACACACTGTTATGGACAAGAACAGACAGGAGCTTCCTTTTGTTTTTCACACTCAGTCAGGTTCACTGTATCTCTACCCTCTTTGTCCTGTCCTCTTCTTTGCACACCTGTCCGCTCCTATCTTCTCTCCTTTGCCCTCTTCTCCTCATAACAACCTCTCCTCTTTTAACATGTCATCTATTCTGGAGTCTTCTCCTCATAACATCCTCTCCTCTTTTAACATGTCATCTATTCTGGAGTCTTCTTCTCATAACATCCTCTCCTCTTTTAACATGTCATCTATTCTGGAGTCTTCTTCTCATAACATCCTCTCCTCTTTTAACATGTCATATATTCTGGAGTCTCCTCATAACATCCTCTCCTATTTTAACATGTCATCTATTCTGGAGTCTTCTCCTCATAACATCCTCTCCTCTTTTAACATGTCATCTATTCTGGAGTCTCCTCATAACATCCTCTCCTCTTTTAACATGTCATTTATTCTGGAGTCTTCTCCTCATAACATCCTCTCCTCTTTTAACATGTCATTTATTCTGGAGTCTTCTCCTCATAACATCCTCTCCTCTTTTAACATGTCATCTATTCTGGAGTCTTCTCCTCATGACATGTTAAAAGAGGAGAGGATGTTATCTATTCTGAAGTCTTCTCCTCATAACATCCTCTCCTCTTTTAACATGTCATCTATTCTGGAGTCTTCTCCTCATAACATCCTCTCCTCTTTTAACATGTCATCTATTCTGGAGTCTTCTCCTCATAACATCCTCTCCTCTTTTAACATGTCATCTATTCTGGAGTCTTCTCCTCATAACAACCTCTCCTCTTTTAACATGTCATCTATTCTGGAGTCTTCTCCTCATAACAACCTCTCCTCTTTTAACATGTCATCTATTCTGGAGTCTTCTCCTCATAACATCCTCTCCTCTTTTAACATGTCATCTATTCTGGAGTCTTCTCCTCATAACAACCTCTCCTCTTTTAACATGTCATCTATTCTGGAGTCTTCTCCTCATAACAACCTCTCCTCTTTTAACATGTCATCTATTCTGGAGTCTTCTCCTCATAACATCCTCTCCTCTTTTAACATGTCATCTATTCTGGAGTCTTCTCCTCATAACATCCTCTCCTCTTTTAACATGTCATCTATTCTGGAGTCTTCTCCTCATAACAACCTCTCCTCTTTTAACATGTCATCTATTCTGGAGTCTTCTCCTCATAACAACCTCTCCTCTTTTAACATGTCATCTATTCTGGAGTCTTCTCCTCATAACATCCTCTCCTCTTTTAACATGTCATCTATTCTGGAGTCTTCTCCTCATAACAACCTCTCCTCTTTTAACATGTCATCTATTCTGGAGTCTTCTCCTCATAACAACCTCTCCTCTTTTAACATGTCATCTATTCTGGAGTCTTCTCCTCATAACATCATCTCCTCTTTTAACATGTCATCTATTCTGGAGTCTTCTCCTCATAACATCCTCTCCTCTTTTAACATGTCATCTATTCTGGAGTCTTCTCCTCATGACATGTTAAAAGAGGAGAGGATGTTATCTATTCTGAAGTCTTCTCCTCATAACATCCTCTCTTCTTTTAACATGTAATCTATTCTGGAGTCTTCTCCTCATAACATCATCTCCTCTTTTAACATGTCATCTATTCTGGAGTCTTCTCATAACATCCTCTCCTCTTTTAACATGTAATCTATTCTGGAGTCTTCTCCTCATAACATCCTCTCCTCTTTTAACATGTCATCTATTCTGGAGTCTTCTCATAACATCCTCTCCTCTTTTAACATGTCATCTATTCTGGAGTCTTCTCATAACATCCTCTCCTCTTTTAACATGTCATCTATTCTGGAGTCTTCTCCTCATAACATCCTCTCCTCTTTTAACATGTCATCTATTCTGGAGTCTTCTCCTCATAACATCCTCTCCTCTTTTAACATGTCATCTATTCTGGAGTCTTCTCCTCAGGCACCCTCCTTTCTTCTCTTCATTGCCTCCGAGGGAAGCAAAATTGTACCTATAAAATCACACATGCATAAACCTTCATATCTGCACGGACGAGTAAGCGTAATAATAGTATATATTCACCTTGTAAATAGACCCACGCTGGGAAGCTTTCCTTTGTCTTTCTTCTAACGAAACCCAGACTTCCTGAATCCTGAGGTATAAGATTGTCAGCCCCTTAACCTTTGTTTACATCTCACACAGATCTCTGTTGTCTCTCTCTCTCTGTTTCTCTCTCTCTCTCTGTTTCTCTCTCTCTCTCTCTCTCTCTCTCTCTCTCTCTCTCTCTCTCTCTCTCTCTCTCTCTCTCTCTCTCTCAATTCAGTTCAATTCAATTTCAATTTCAATTTAAGGGCTACTATAGGGAGTCAGTCCCCCACTACTTTCCTTCCATCTATAGCATTTCTTAATATTATTCAGTTCCTTTGGCTTTCATGCCTCATGATTGAGTATTGCTCTGTTCAAGTAGACTGTGATTTTGCTGTGGTCTGATAGGGGTGTCAGTGGGCTGACTGTGAACGCTCTGAGAGACTCTGGGTTGAGGTCAGTGATAAAGTAGTCTACAGTACTACTGCCAAGAGATGAGCTATAGGTGTACCTACCATAGGAGTCCCCTCGAAGCCTACCATTGACTATGTACATACCCAGTGTGCGACAGAGCTGCAGTAGTCGTGACCCGTTTTTGTTGGTTATGTTGTCGTAGTTGTGCCTAGGGGGGCATATCGCTCTCTCTCTCGCTCGCTCTCTCAATTCAATTCAATTTCAATTTAAGGGCTTTATTGGCATGGGAAACGTGTGTTAACATTGCCAAAGCAAGTGAAGTAGATAGTAAACAAAAGTGAAATTAACAATAAATATTAACAGTAAACATTACACTCAGAAGTTTCAAAAGAATAAAGACATTTCAAATGTCATATTATGTGTATATATACAGTGTTGTAACAATGTGCAAATAGTTAAAGTACAAATGGGAAAATAAATAAACATAAATATGGGTTGTATTTACAATGGTGTTTGTTCTTCACTGGTTGCCCTTTTCTTGTGGCAACAGGTCACAAATCTTGCAGCTGTGATGGCACACTGTGGTTTTTCACCCAGTAGATAAGGGAGTTTATCAAAATTGGGTTTGTTTTAGTTTACTCTTTCACTGCTTCAGTGGCCTTCATTGCATTCTGATGGCAGGCTGTCTGTTGCAGGCCCACTCTAAAGCATATTAATCAGTCAGTCCTTGCTAGTCTCCATATAGGCAGTCAGTCCTCTCTAGTCTCCATATAGGGAGTCAGTCCTCTCTAGTCTCCATATAGGGAGTCAGTCCTCTCTAGTCTCCATATAGGGAGTCAGTCCTCCCTCTAGTCTCCATATAGGGAGTCAGTCCTCTCTAGTCTCCATATAGGGAGTCAGTCCTCTCTAGTCTCCATATAGGGAGTCAGTCCTCTCTAGTCTCCAGATAGGGAGTCAGTCCTCCCTCTAGTCTCCATATAGGGAGTCAGTCCTCCCTCTAGTCTCCAGATAGGGAGTCAGTCCTCTCTCTAGTCTCCATATAGGGAGTCAGTCCTCCCTCTAGTCTCCATATAGGGAGTCAGTCCTCTCTCTAGTCTCCATATAGGGAGTCAGTCCTCCCTCTAGTCTCCATATAGGGAGTCAGTCTATTGAGGGAAGTGGAAGGAAATAATTAGCAGCATATGATGAATGGGTTGCTTCCGTATGGCCTATCTATTATCTGCTGAGACTCTATGTGGGAGGAAATAGGGAATAGAATGACAGCCATATTATAGCATGTATGAGCATATATCAAGGAGATGAATGTGTGGTGCTGGTATTAGCAAGAATGTTAAACATGGAGAAGGGTTGTTGTATCATAACATTAGCTATAGGACTGGGTAGCCTATATATAGCCTATAGATGGAACAATGAGACTTACCTATGTATAGTGTTACTGTTGAACAATAATTATGGTAATTTAGGAATGATAACTTATTACGTTAGGGATATAGACTACCATAGCTTGTATAACTGAATAATTCCATTTTAGGAATGCATAGAATACAATAGCATTAGTCTGTGTGGAAACAGCTTTCATTAGATTAACAGTACTGGACCGCACTGGCAGAATGAACTCTTTTCCCTCTGAAAACACAATGGCCTGATCCTAATCCCTACCACTCCACCAGTTAGGACTCCACAGGGTTTAAAGCCTAGTTTAATCACCTCTAAGGGCTGACTTGAGAACAGTGATCAGTGGAGGCCTGCTGATTCATTCAAAGAGGGAATTATGGTAATAGGAACCTCAGACGAGTTAGACAGCGGGGAGGTCTGAGGTCCAACAGGTGGAGTCAGGGCTCTAAATTAAACATTTTCATTGGTAGCACTGATGTGGAGCACCACAGGAAATTTAGGAGCATCAGAAAATAAGCATTTTTTAAAATGGATTGAGATACAGCCTATTTTGGGCCTATATGAATTCTAGCTACTTTTGAAGCACATGTTGTACTCTGTATCTTAGTCCATGCCGCTCTGTCATTGCTTGTCCATATATGTATATATTCTTAAATTCCATTCCTTACTAGATTTGTGTGTATTGGGTATATGTTGTGTAATTGTTAGATATTACTGTACTGTCGGAGCTAGAAGCACGAGCATTTCGCTACACCCGCAATAACATCTGCTAAACACGTGTATATGACAAATACAATTTGATTTGATTTAAGAAACTAACATGTAACACTGTAAAAACATGAGTTTATTATAAAAGCTAAAATGTTGATACGAATACCTGTCATTGAAATTACAAATTCATTTGTGGAGTATTAGGTTTCTACATTGTGTAAAAGCACTATTTTCCTAATGAGATGCGTTACATTAGACATTGTACACTGCCTCTTTAAAAACGTCAGGTTTGTGATGAAGACATGCACGAGATCTGTCATTCATTCATTGCTATGATAATCGAATCAAAATCGAATCAAATGTATTTGTCACATGTGTCGAATACAACAGGTGTAGACTTTACCGTGAAATGCTTACTTATGAGCCCTTAACCAACAATGCAGAGTTAAAAAGTAAGATAAATAACATAAAAAAGGAAATAGTAACACAATGAAATAACAATAATGAGGCTATATACTGTACAAGTGGTAGCAGTACCGAGTCAATGTAATATGTACAGGGGTAAAAGTGACTAGGCAATCAGGATAGACAATAAACAGAGTAGCAGCAGTGTGTGTGTGTGTGTGTGTGTGAGCGTATGTAGTGTGTGTGTGTGTGTGTGTGTGTGTGTTGGAGTGTCAGTGTAGTACGTGTGAGTGTGT
Organism: Coregonus lavaretus; assembly: GCF_964263955.1. Taxonomy (NCBI): domain Eukaryota; kingdom Metazoa; phylum Chordata; class Actinopteri; order Salmoniformes; family Salmonidae; genus Coregonus; species Coregonus lavaretus. The sequence goes on along the minus strand of NW_028159828.1, from coordinate 56,536 downwards.
GGGTAGAGTCAGGTGAGTGTGCATAGAGCCAGTGCAAGAGAGTCAGTGCTAAAAAGGGGATCAATGCAAATAGTCCGGGTAGCCATTTGATTAATTGTTCAGCAGTCTAATGGCTTGGGGGTAGAAGCCGTTCAGGAGCCTTTTGGTCCCAGACTTGGCACTCCTGTACCACTTGCCGGTACAGGACTTGGCACTCCCAGCCTTCTGAGGGGGAAGAGGCGTTGTCGTGCCCTCTTCACGACTGTGTTTGTGTGTTTGGACCATGATATGGCCTTAGTAATGTGGACACCGAGGAACTTGAAGCTCTCGACCCGCTCCACTACAGGCGATGTGAATGGGGGCGTGCTCAGCCCTCCATTTCCCGTAGTCCACGATCAGCTCCTTTGTCATGCTGACATTGAGGGAGAGGTTGTTATCCTGGCACCACATGGCCAGGTCTCTGACGTCCTCCCTATAGGCTGTCTCATCGTTGTCGGTAATCAGGCCTACCACCGCCGTGTCATCAGCAAACTTAATGATGGGGTTGGAGTCGTGCGCGGCCACGCAGTCATGGGTAAATAGGGAGAACAGGAGGGGACTAAGCACACACACCTGATGGGCCCCGTGTTGAGGGTCAGCGTAGCGGATGTGTTGTTGCCTACCCTAACCACCTGAGGTCGTTCCGTCAGGACGTCCAGGATCCAGTTGCAGAGGGAGGTGTTTAATCCCAGGGTCCTTAGTTTAGTGATTAGCTTGGAGGGCACTATGGTGTTGAACGCTGAGCTGTAGTCAATGAACAGCATTCTCACGTAGGTGTTCCTTTACATCATTGATCTCCTGAAGAAGATATTCCTTTTCCTTTCTTTCTGTGCCCACAAATGTTTGGATATACTGGTAAAGTTACCACATTGTTAGATGGCTAGCCATCGAGGTAACATGACTGAACAAAGTGTAAACATAGTTAATGATGTTGACGCGCATGTAGGTTTAGAATGGCCCACGGCATGGTTTATGAATGTAAAATGCGGCTATCCGCTATAGGAAGATACAATTGTGTGCCAGTAATATGTTACTCGTTTCAGGAAACGAGGAGAGGCATTTGAACGTAAACATGTATTTTTTATCAAAATGTGTTTTTTGGCAGAAATGCCTTCTGGAACATGTGAACTTTTATTTTCCTTAATAACAAACTTGTATGCCATCTGTAATTACGAATACAATTGTTCAATTACGTGCCTAGATGGTTTAGCCACGGAAAAAGACATGAACCTTCCCGCTAGCCATGATTGGCAGAGATAATGGTTGGGCTGGACATGCCGAGACATGAGTTCGGATTGGTCTGCCATGTTGCACACTTCTGTCTATAACATGAGCTGCCCAGTATGTGTAAGTAATCCTTTCTAACGCGTTTTCTTTAAAAAATATCACGAAGAACTGCAAAAGTGTTGCTAATTTTCTGGAGCACAGTATGACAGCTAAGGAGATGGAGAAAATTCTGGTGTTTGATTGCAAAGGGAGTCAAAAAGAGCTAGCTAGCTACATATCTAAACAAAAGACTCCACTATGCAAGTAACCATTTCACTGTACTGTTTACACCTTCTGTATCCTATGCATGTGACAAATATACAGATTTTATTTGATATAGTGTGTGTTTACCAGAGATGGTAATGTGAAGAACAACATGACCTGCACCAAAATCAAATTAGGATATAATGTTAGGCCAATGAGACAGTGTCCAAGTTCAAAAATTATCCGGTAGAATGCCCTGCTTTTATTTCGTCACACTCACAGCCGTAAGCTATTTTCTGTAATTAGCTCGCCATTAACTTGTAAATAATGATCTTGTTGTGAGTTTACTTTCCTGTAATAATTAATACAAATGATCAAAAGTTAAGACGTTGTCAGCTTTATGATATGGTCATTATTTGAACTGGCTAGCCAGCAAACTTAACGTTAACTAGCTAGCTAACAAGCTAGAAACGAACCAAAACATTGTTTAGAAAGTTGCTTTTAGTTGCCTGGTTTGCTAGATTTACATATACTAAATTAATTTTTAAACTGATGGGTTTATTGGTGTTAAAATACACCAGTTATGCTATTTTGGATCACCAGGCTGCTGATGTAATGCAGCCTGTTATTTTCATAACGACAAGTTTGAAGACAATAGAATGTTCATGATGTCACTGCGACAACCAGGGGCGGTGTGTTCAATAGGGCGATATGGGCGACGCACTGCCAAACGGGAAAAGGAAGGGATTTTTTTTCTAATCAATTATATCACGGCAACAGTAGTTATCAGTGTTGTAATCTAGACGTCTGATCTGCCACAGTGCCACTAAATGTCCAATCAGGCTAAAGTCGTGCTTCAAATGCCCCCCCCCCCCCCCTTTTGGGGCGATTTCAGTCAGGTTGAAAATCGCCCAGAAGTCTGTCATAGACTCCCATGTAAAATCTATTTTTTTCAAATATCAGAGCTTTCAATACAATCTCTATGGGTTTCTGAGGGCTTGCACTTACGCGCTTTCGTCATACGTAACATATAACCATGAACGTAACTAAGAAAAGAGCGGGTAGCAGCGTCAATCAATTCACTACTTCTATCAAAATGGCTAGGCTTCAGTGCAACTCGATTGTGTCTTTGAAAGAAGTTCCTTTTTGTCGGCGAACAAATGAAGATAAATTGGCAACGAAACAATTAGGACCTCCCAGACCAAATTTAATAATTCAACAGGTTTCTACTAAAGGGGGGAAGTCCTACACCCGAGGATTTTCCAAAAATTGGTACGAACGAAAAACCTGGCTAGCAGGCTGCGATGTAGCTAATGCAGTCTTCTGCTACCCCCTGCTTACTCTTTCACCCTGAAGGCGGCACGGCAGACAGCACCACTTGGACAGCGACTGGTGTGTAACGGACATGCACCATCTTTCAGGAAAGATTAAGAAACATGAGCTGTCAAAGACCCACATGGATAGCTGTTTGAGATTGTCTGCTTTGGGGAGAGTGAACATTCCCACTCAACTGGATGAGGGATACAGGCTAGCTGTCCGCCGCCACAACGATGAGGTTAGTGTTGATAATCACAAGTTTACTGGAGAACTGAAACTGACAAGGCTGACAAGATAGGACCCTTTTGTCCATTGTTATTGGATAGGAACAGAACTTATAACCAGCTCCTGACCTAAATAGATCTTAGCACAACATTTTACTCAACATATCATATTCCATATTCACTATAACAAATATATTTACTACGACATTAGCAAGAACCGCCACATCCTCAGCCGGCTAATCCAGTGTGTGAAGTTTTGCGGAGTGTTTGAGTTAGCTTTGCGAGGCAAAGATGAAACTGAGGGCTCCACCAACCCTGGTAAGCCAACACTTTTGAGATCAGTCAATAAATGCTTCTGGTATTGACTTATATGCTGCCCCTGTCTTCATGTTGTTGCTGGACATATCTTTTTTAAAATGTGTGTAGGTCACCTAAATCATCAGAAAAATTGCCCCCCCTGAGAATTTTTTCAGGAGCCGCCACTGGCGACAACTGTCTACCGACATGTCGATAGACATAGTATAAACCAGCCTTTAGTCTTGAAACCTTTGGCTGTTTAGTATACTACCATTCTACTCACTCTGTTTAGCACATGGCCTCACATGTGAATCCTTAAAGAGAAGGGTGTGGTTAAGGCTTAAGAAAGTGTGAACGATGCTGAATGGGTGTAGACAAAGAAGGGCTCTCCGGTAGGTGTACCAAAACATTCAAGGGACATTTTCTCAAAAGTGGGGTTACAAGTTTATCAGCTTTCAAAGCAGAATTACTTTGTCATTGTTCCTCAACTGTAGTGTATGATATACAATTTTGTAGCTCTGAGTCTCTATTTTTCTCCAATGTAAAAAACACAATTTCAAATTTTGCTACATAAGACCGAATTGAGCCGGTCGGTCACATAAGGGTCAGATCTGTTGAACTGGTTGAGCTAGAAGCAAGCCGTTTTCGCTGTAATAACGAATCTGCACTCACACTCACTTTTTTCTCTAGGGCACTCGGAAACTACGGTACGTCGAAGCCTTATCATTACAACAATTATTACCGGGGAGATTTTTTTAAATAGTTGCATAGTGCTCCCAAAATAAAACTGCTGGTCGTACAGCAAAATATTTAGTCTCATATGGTCGCACTTTAGAGCCCTGGGTGTAGTAGTCTGGGTTCTGCTCTGAGACAACTGAACTGAAGCATGACTGGGATTGGGACACACATGCACAAAACACCAGCAGGCTAAATGGATGCACTCCAAAATGCTACAACATTTTATTAGCGTTTCCCAAAATGTGTGTCTTTATAGGCATTGTGGAGAAAGAGAGTGAGTGAGAGAAAGACAGACAGACATGCTGGCTGGCAGGCAAGCAGACTGGCAGTAAGGCAGGCAGGTGAGCAGACAGACAGACAGACAGACTTCCATAGGATATGTGTTAAAAGCTGGGGTGTTATCTATAGGAGACATGGAGTTCAGGCGTCTAAGATCCCGTTGGCTGGCTGGCTGGGTTAAAAGGGGGGTGAGGGGGCTGAAATATTAAAGCAGCTCACCTGCAGGGGCCAGGGGCATTGATCAGAGGGCTAACCCCCTCTCTGATCAGGAGGCCTTTGATGGTTGCAGAGCTGAATTTGGCAGGGCTCAGACCAAGCCCCCCACGGGGACTCCTGAATCCTGGATCAAAACGGAGGTAAAGAGTAGAGAGATGTGTGTGTCTGTGTGGCAGTACTATACTGTGTAACAGTGCACTACTCTGTGTTCAGTGAGAGAAGTGGAGAGAGAGAGACAGAGAGATGTAGTATGAGAAAAGGGAGAGAAAGAGAGAGCTAGCCAAAGGATGTTATGAAGGGACATGAAGAGCTGTCAGTATTTTGATTTTGTTCACTGGAAACAGTGTGAAACTTTGATGAGTGATTTGCATCTCTGGACGTGTATGAAGAGGGAGGCCTTTGTTCCCGTCTCCAAAAGCTGGGACACTGGGAATCCCATCCTCCCCTCCCGCTACCTCCTCCTCCTGGTCCTCTCTCTCTCCTCTGGGGCCAGTCCAACACCCCCATCCTGTCATGTCACAGTCACAGAGAGCACCTGCAGATACCCATTAAAAAACTACAGGGGCAAACATTCCCCCTTGTAGCGCCCCCATACATTACTCTGTATGTATCCTTCTCTACCCAGGAAATGGGCGTGGGGCCGCGGTATCCCAGGCTGATAAGTGTTTGAATTGCACCGGAGGGGATGGCTGGCGTTTTACGGGCTCCTAACCAATTGTGCTATTTTGTGTGTGTTTTCAAATTGTTTGTAACATATTTTGTACATAATGTTGATGCTACCGTCTCTGGATATCAGAACAGCGATTACTCACCTCGAACGGGACGAAGATTTTTTCTTTAATGATTCTGACGCGAAGGATATAATGTTACTCCCAGACAAGGACCAAACCCCGTCATTCGCATGAAGAAAATAAGGAAATACAAGGGGCGGATATCAGGGTGCCTTGTGAGAATTAGTCGGCAAGTGGGTAACCCGCCTCTACCATCCATTCTATTGGCCAATGTGCAATCACTGGAGAATAAACTGGATGAGCTCCGTTTGAGACTATCCTACCTATGGGACATTAAAAACTGTAATATCTTATACAGTTGGCTGGGTTTCCGTGCATCGGCAGGACAGAACAGCTACGTCCAGTAAAACGAGGGGTGGGTGTGTCTATTTGTCAATAACAGCTGGTGCGCGATGTCTATTATTAAGGTAGTCTCGAGGTATTGCTCACCTGAGGTAGAGTACCTTATGATAAGCTGTAGACCACACAACCAAGAGAGTTCTCATCTACATTTTTTGTAGCCGTCTATTTACCACCACAAACCGATGCTGCCACTAAGACCGCACTCAATGAGCTGTATAAGGCCATAAGCAAACAAGAAAATGCTCATCCAGACGTGGCACTCCTAGTGGCCGGGGACTTTAATGCAGGCAAACTTAAATTCGTTTTAGCTCATTTCTACCAGCATGTCACATGTGCAACCAGAGGAAAAAAACTCTAGACCACCTTTACTCCACACACAGAGACGCGTACAAAGCTCTCCCTCGCCCTCAATTTGGAAAATCGGACCATAATTCTATCCTCCTGATTCCTGCTTATAAGCAAAAACTAAAGCAGGAAGTACCAGTGACTCGCTCAATATGGAAGTGGTCAGATGACACAGATGCTACGCTACAGGACTGTTTTGCTAGCACAGGACTGTTTTGCTAGCACAGAATATGTTCCTGGATTCATCCAATGGCATTGAGGATTTAACCTGGCGCCGACGAAGATGGCAGCCTCGCGACTAGCTCTTAGGAAACTTTATGGTATTTTGTTTTTTATGTATTATGTTTTACATTATTAGCTCAGAAAATGTTTTGTATCATTACATACAGCCGGGAAAAACTATTGGATATCAGAGCGGCTGCAACTCACCAGAACTATCAGCATTATGACCAGGAATAAGACTTTCCCGAAGCAGATCCTTTGTTTGCGCTCCCCAGGGCAATTGAACTGATTCCAGAGGCAGACCCAAAACATCGCCGGCGGAGGAGAGGCACTCGGAGCGGCCTGCTGGTTCGACTTAGGAGGCGCGCACACCACTCACCGCTTCTGAGTATATTACTCGCTAATGTTCAGTCTTTGGATAACAAAGTTGACGAGCTCAGGGCAAGGTTTTCTTTCCAGAGAGACATCAGGGATTGTAACATACTTTGTTTCACGGAAACATGGCTCTCCCGGGATATTCTGTCGAAATTGGTCCAGCCAGATGGGTTCTCAGTTCATCGCGCAGACAGAAATAAATATCTCTCCGAGAAGCAGAGGAGTGGATGTGTGTGTTTCATGATTAACGACTCATGGTGAATTGTAGTAACATACAGGAACTCAAGTCCTTTTGTTCACCCAACCTAGAATACCTCACAATCAAATGCCGACCGTATTATCTCCCAAGATAATTTTCTTCGGTTATAGTCACGGCAGTGTATATCCCCCCTCAAGCCGATACCACGACGGCCCTCAAAGAACTTCACTGGACTTTATGCAAACTGGAAACCCCATATCCTGAGGCTACATTTATTGTAGCTGGGGATTTTAACAAAACAAATTTGAGGACAATCTGCAGAAGTTCTATCAACATATCGACTGTTGTACTCGGGCTGCTAAAATACTTTACCATTGCTATTCGAACTTCCGGGATGCTTAAAAGGCCCTCCCCCGCCCTCCTTTCGACAAATCTGACCACGACTCCATTTTGCTCCTCCCTTCCTATAGGCAGAAACTCAAACAGGAAGTACCCGTGCTAAGGACTATTCAATGCTGGTCTGACCAATCAGAATCCACACTTCAAGATTGTTTTCATCACGTGGACTGGGATATGTTCCGTGTGGCTTGCGAAAATAATTTAGATGAATGCACTGAAACGGTGACTGAGTTTATCAGGAAGTGTATAGGAGATGTTCTGCCCACTGTGACTTTTAAAACCTACAGAAACTGTGGATAGATGGCAGCATTCGCACAAAACTGAAAGCGCGAACCACCGCATTTAACCATGGCAAGGTGACTGGGAATATGGCAGAATACAAACAGTGTAGGTATTCACTCCGCAAGGCAATTAAACAGGCAAAACGTCAGTATAGAGACAAGTGGAGTTGCAATTCAACGGATCAGACACGAGACGTATGTGGCAGGGTCTACAGACAATCACGGACTACTAAACGAAAACCAGCCACATCGCCGACACCGACGTCTTGCTTCCAGACAAGCTAAATACCTTCTTCGCCTGCTTTGGGAATAACACAGTGCCACCGACGCAGCCCACTACCAAGGACTGTGGGTTCTCCTTCTCCGTGGCCGACGTGAGTAAGACATTTAAGCATGTTAACCCTCGCAAGGCTGCTGGCCCAAACGGCATCCCTAGCCTCAGAGCATGCGCAGACCAGCTGGCTGGTGTGTTTACGCACATATTCAATCTCTCCCGATCCCAGTCTGCTGTCCCCACATGCTTCAAGATGGCCACCATAGTTCCTGTACCCAAGAAAGCAAAGGTAACTGAACTAAATTACTATCAACCCGTAGCACTCACCTCTGTCATCATGAAGTGCTTTGAGAGACTTAGTCAAGGATCATATCACCTCTACCTTACCTGTCACCCTAGACCCACTCCAATTCACATACTGCCCCAACAGATCCACAGATGATGCAATTTCAATTGCACTCCACACTGCCCTTTCCGACCTGGACAATAGGAACACCTATGTGAGAATGCTGTTAAATGACTACAGGTCAGCGTTCAACACCATAGTGCCCACAAAGCTCATCACTAAGCTAAGGACCCTGGGACTAAACACCTCCCTCTGCAACTGGATCCTGAACTTCCTGACGGGCCACACCCAGGTGGTAAGGGTAGGCAACAACACATCTGCCACGCTGATCCTCAACACGGGGGCCCCTTAGTGGTGCGTGCTTAGTCCCCTCCTTTACTCCCTGTTCACCCACGACTGCGTGGCCAAGCACGACTCCAACAGCATCATTAAGTTTGCAGACGACACAATGGTGGTAGGCCTGATCACCGACAACGATGAGACAGCCTATAGGGAGGAGGTCAGAGACCTGGCAGTGTGGTGCCAGGACAACAACCTCTCCCTCAACGTGAGCAAGACAAAGGAGATGATCGTGTTCGGCCCTCCGCAGTAAAAGGAGGGCCGAACACGCCTCCATTCACATCGATGGGGCTGTTGTGGAGTGGGTTGAGAGTTTTAAGTTCCTTGGGGTCCAAACACACCAAGAAAGTTGTGAAGAGGGCACGACAACGCCTTTTCCCCTCAGAAGACTGAAAAGATTTGGCCTGGGTCCCCAGATCCTCAAAAAGATATACAGCTGCACCATCGAGAGCATCCTGACCGTTTGCATCATCTCCTGGTATGGCAACTACTCGGCATCCGACTGTAAGGCCATACAGAGGGTAGTGCGTACAGCCCAGTACATCACTGGGGCCAAGCTTCCTGCCATCCAGGACCTATATACTAGGCGGTGTCAGAGGAAAGTCATAGACTGTTTTCTCTGTTACTGCACGGCAAGCGGTACCGGAGCGCCAAGTCTAGGTCCAAAGGCTCCTTAACAGCTTCTTCCCCCAAGCAATAAGACTGCTGAACATGTTAGACTCCCTATCTCTCTCAGAGGAAAAATAAGATAGGGAGAAGGGAGGGTTGGGGGTGGTTTGTGACACTGGGACAACAGGGTGAGAGAGAAAGAAAGAAAGAAAGAAAGAAAGAGAGAAAGAAAGAAAGAAAGAAAGAAAGAAAGAAAGAAAGAAAGAAAGAAAGAAAGAAAGAAAGAAAATAAAGAAAAAGAAAGAAAGAGAGAGAGAGAGAGAGAGAGAGAGAGAGAGAGAGAGAGGAGTTTGTTAGTGAGGGAGGTGGTTGAAGAGGCAAACTCTTCTTGGGGGGTGGGGGGTATTTGTATTCTAATAGCAGGGGTAGTCGTGGATACGCCTAGGTGACTGAGAAACATGCAAGCGGAGGAAGTTGGTGAACTGTTATTCCACAAGCTTGCCTCAGATACCCACGCTGATTAAAAGGGACAGGTTTGTGTCCCAAATGGCACCCTACATAGTGTTTATTTATTTTTTACTAAGGCCCAAAGGGCTCTGGTCAAACGTGGTGCACTACATAGGGAATAGGGAAACATTTGGGGCACAGACCCACAGAATGCTGCCTGGGAGGGAAAGAGGTAACTACAGTTCACTCAGTCCCTCAGACATGAACACTTATCTATTCGCTTCTTAACCGCTTAGACGTTACAGGCCTACAGTGGTGACATAAAGTAAGCCTGTGAACAACTGTCCACATGGTTACAGAAGGGCCCTTTATCTAGTAGTAGTTATTAAGGACACGCAGAAAAGAGACAGAGAAAATGTGTTATAGGGAGAAAGACAGAGAAAAAACTGTTGTATAACATTTACAAAATGTATTTAACCACATGTTGACTGCAGACATAGAATTTGCATGGAGGCATTTTTTTTTTGACGGTTTACCAACCGACAGACGTTTAAAACTACAGCTCCCAACTCTCAAAGACCAAAATAAAATTCAAAGTTTTGATGACATCAGATAATGTCGGGCCGACCGCCTCATTTGGCAGGGCTTTCAGAGAGTTCAGAGAACGATGATTCATAGGCGGCGGCAACAAAAGCCCTTGTCAAACGTTTGTCTTCTCTCTGTAATGTTCCCAAATCGCTCGGCTTTGTAGGCCAATGAAAACAGCTTAGTCATTGTGAGCATTCTTCCCCCAGTCAATGATGATCTACATAGAATCCTAAGAGGGATTAGCAAGGAAACATGATTGCTTTGACAGCAGCAGGCTAAACTAAACTGCTCTGAGCTGATCCTAGAGCACAGTGGCTCCTTACTGTACTGTACTGAACCACACTGCTCTGTTCTGTTCTGCCATAGAGGTCTGTTTTAAACCAAGCCCTTTGTCTAGATAGATAGAGTTCTAGTTTGCATGGAGCTTCACTAATTGACTCTGTTGCTGGTGCCTTTCCTGCTCTGTTCTGTTCTGCCATAGAGGCCTGTTTTAAACCAGGCCCTTTGACCAGAGAGATACAACCCTGCTCTTAGTCCTTAGACGGCCTTTTGACTAGAGAAACTTAAAAGTTACATATCACAAAATGTATATTTGTAATCTTTTAGACATTGAGGGAATCTTATTTGAGTCAGAAAATGATGTTCATATGAGAGGTAAGATATACAAAACCTTGCTGAGAGAATATCCAACTGACAACCTATAAACTATTTGAACCAAGACTTAAAAAGAACGGATGTTGGCACAAAAATGGAGGGAATTCTACAGCACAACGGCAGAGTCATGTCTTAAGTGTAAAACTTCGGTCTCAACGTAGACTTTGATTTGAAGCCATTCTTGTGATTTTGCTATTCATTTTAAATGTTTGTGGGTCTATGTAGCCAAGTTGTATCTATGATCGTATGCTATCTATTCATGTTTTCTGTATGTTCTGTTTATCTGTGAATTAACCAATGATATTAGGCCACACCCGGCCATGATTACAGACACCTGTGTGTGTCCTTTGACACTATATAAACTAGTGACATGCAGTGGTTGTCATTATACCCTGATGAAGACAGCTTGTCTGTCGAAACGTTGGTTATTAGGATATTAAATTATTGTATCTGAGCTCCTAGAGTGTGCGGCTCTCCTTTTCTTTTTTAAGTGTAAAACTAACAATGACTCAATAATCCATGCTTTCTGGGAATGCTATGAAGTCCAGAAGTTATGAGCGGAGCTAGAAAGTTGGCTGTCAGAAGTATTACAATGTAGACTTACTTTTAATCCGTCTGCATATTTCAAGACATGGCATATGGGGATGTAGTGAGATACCCAATGGGCTGGATGATTCTCTTCTCATCACTCATCTTGATAAAACATATACTAAAAACTTGGAAATCAATCATCATTAACACAATGGAAAAATTTAACAATTGATTATTGAAATAGCATGGGCGACCGAGGAAAAACGAATTGGTACAATTTAAGGCCATGTGGCAAACAGTAATGCAGGTACTAGGGATGGGGGTGTGAGCATGCAGGTCTGGGCAGATCAGATGTAGTCGTTGTTGGTGTGCATCTGTAAGTTGTTGTTCATATGTGTATGTTTGTATCTGTTATGAATATATATTTTTATTTTAAGAAGGCCTTTTGACTAGAGAGATACAGCACTGCTCTTAGTGTTAGAAGGCCTTTTGACTAGAGAGATACAGCACTGCTCTTAGTGTTAGAAGGCCTGTTGACTAGAGAGATACAGCACTGCTCTTAGTGTTAGAAGGCCTGTTGACTAGAGAGATACAGCACTGCTCTTAGTGTTAGAAGGCCTTTTGACTAGAGAGATACAGCACTGCTCTTAGTGTTAGAAGGCCTTTTGACTAGAGAGATACAGCACTGCTCTTAGTGTTAGAAGGCCTTTTGACTAGAGAGATACAGCACTGCTCTTAGTGTTAGAAGGCCTGTTGACTAGAGAGATACAGCACTGCTCTTAGTGTTAGAAGGCCTGTTGACTAGAGAGATACAGCACTGCTCTTAGTGTTAGAAGGCCTGTTGACTAGAGACACTGCTCTTAGTGTTAGAAGGCCTGTTGACTAGAGAGATACAGCACTGCTCTTAGTGTTAGAAGGCCTTTTGACTAGAGAGATACAGCACTGCTCTTAGTGTTAGAAGGCCTGTTGACTAGAGAGATACAGCACTGCTCTTAGTGTTAGAAGGCCTGTTGACTAGAGAGATACAGCACTGCTCTTAGTGTTAGAAGGCCTGTTGACTAGAGACACTGCTCTTAGTGTTAGAAGGCCTGTTGACTAGAGAGATACAGCACTGCTCTTAGTGTTAGAAGGCCTGTTGACTAGAGAGATACAGCACTGCTCTTAGTGTTAGAAGGCCTGTTGACTAGAGACACTGCTCTTAGTGTTAGAAGGCCTGTTGACTAGAGAGATACAGCACTGCTCTTAGTGTTAGAAGGCCTTTTGACTAGAGAGATACAGCACTGCTCTTAGTGTTAGAAGGCCTGTTGACTAGAGAGATACAGCACTGCTCTTAGTGTTAGAAGGCCTGTTGACTAGAGAGATACAGCACTGCTCTTAGTGTTAGAAGGCCTGTTGACTAGAGAGATACAGCACTGCTCTTAGTGTTAGAAGGCCTGTTGACTAGAGAGATACAGCACTGCTCTTAGTGTTAGAAGGCCTTTTGACTAGAGAGATACAGCACTGCTCTTAGTGTTAGAAGGCCTGTTGACTAGAGAGATACAGCACTGCTCTTAGTGTTAGAAGGCCTGTTGACTAGAGAGATACAGCACTGCTCTTAGTGTTAGAAGGCCTTTTGACTAGAGAGATACAGCACTGCTCTTAGTGTTAGAAGGCCTGTTGACTAGAGAGCACATTTCAAACTCATTCCACAGAGGGCCGAGTGTCTGCGGGTTTTCGCTCCTCCCTTGTACTTGATTGATTAATGAAGGTCACTAATTACTATGGAACTCCCCACACCTGGTTGTTGTGGCTTAATTGAAAGGAAAAACCAAAAACCTGCAGACACTAGGTCCTCCATGGAATGAGTTTGAAACCCCTGGACTAGAGCCCTGCTCTTAGACCTTAGAATATATAGTTTAGCTGTGCACATCCTCTTACCCTCTCTTCTCTGGAGGAGAAGACTAGCCGCCAATCCTGATTTGCAAAGAGCTCTTGTCGATCAGCTCCTTTATTTTAGTCTTCTGTCATTTGTGCCTAGGCAACAGTAACCATGGGCAGGAAACGAGAGCCCTTGTTGATGAGTGGCACCACCGATGAGCTCTTCAGATCTCAGTGGTGGAGGGCCAGAGAGTGGGCTGTATTCTGCATCTGTTACTGTCTGTTTTTACCTACTTACCTTGTTATTGTCCCTGTCTCAACCTTTATTACCACCACACACACACACACTCACACACACACACACACACACACACACTGTATTATCTCTCTTCCTGTTATTTCACTCTAAGGTTCCTGGTCCCATCTCACCTCTCAGGCCCTGGTCTCATCTCACAGTGGGAGCCTGTTGTTTACTATTAACGTTAGCGCTGTTGCTTTCATCTAGTGTTTTTATTTATCTTTTCACATCAGCGATCAAGAAGAACAGGAGACAAAGGAAGGGACATTTGGATGTTTGCCAGACAGAAAGGGAGGGAGCGATAGAGGGAGGCAGAGAGAGTGATTTGAGAGTGTGTGTAATAGAGGGAAGGAGGGAGATGGAATGGAGGGAGATGGAATGGAGGGCGATGGAATGGAGGGAGATGGGGTGGAATAAGGAAGAAAGGAAGGGAAAAGGAAAGGAGGGTGCTAGGGCAGACCAAAAATACTGGGATTTTGTATTGCTTTGTGTATTGCTGTCTACAACACAGCCGAACAGAGACCGAGGTTAGATAATCTGTCACAGAGGAAGATAATGACATTCTGGTGCCTCTCTAGGCCATTCAAAGGCAGCAGGTTGGAATTTTATATTCCCCCCACCCTTTCTGCTAACCGTACCCCCCCCACCCTCCTCCACTGTCCACCCCGCTTACACACACATTTGGAATATGGTAACCATTGCGGTCTGTTTTGCTTTCAAAGCGGCGGCCATTTCTAATTGAAATGAATTCTTTGCTTGTCAGCGGGAAGAATATCTCGTCCTCAATTGTCCCGGGTCTTTGTCATTTTTCATTTCATTTGTTTGTTGCTCCCCTCCCTCCTATTCCCCGTCCCTCCATCAGTGATTTCTAATAATAAAGCCCATCTGTAATTTGTCGTGTGGTCCAGCGTGCTGCGCTGTATGAGGGGAGTGTGTGAATGGCGTGGAGGAAGTGAGGGTTGGTCTGGGAGGGAATAACGGGGACTCACACAGGACGTTGATTCATGCAGCCAGCGTGGAACGCAAAGGGAACATTGGTTTCAATAAAGCCATTTTTAGGAACTGCTTGTACCTCCCTGCAGAGACCATCAGTCACTCGCTGTACTGCTGTTACTGGGTGGAGGCTTTGGGGATTTCATTATATGCTTCTGAATACTGGATGTCATTACACTGAATAATGTGGGTTATAGAAATGTGATTTTTAATATTTCCAGATTAATTTGAATGAGTGTAATTATTATAATTTTACATATAATAACATAACACATGCCATTTAGCAGATGCTTTTATCCAAAGGGACTTACAGTCATGTGTGCAAATGCATTTTTTAAATCATTTGTATTAATAATTTAATTGTTTAAGATCCAGCTAATTACTGCCAATCTTTTACCTTCAATTGGATTGTTTTTCATTGTCAGGTAGTGATGTATTGACATCTGTAGGCTCATGCTTTTACATACAGGTATTGTAACTCCCTTTGTCCACTGGGCTTTGTGCAAGGCAGAGGTAGAGGTAGGCTATATATATAGAGGGAGGGGATGGGGTGAGGTGGGGAGGGAGTTGAGTTGCTAATGGACTGGCAGTAATAGGGTAATGGGGACTGTGTGTGGTGCGTGCGTGTGTGTTTAGGGGGTGGGGTTGTTGGGGGGTATATCTCTTGCAGTCTGCCGCTACCCGACGCTAGACTACAGGGCTGGAGGGAGATGAGGGGGGATGGGTCAGTAGAGATTGATATCATTAAAACAATGACCCTGTCAAGGAGACTGAACTTCCAGGGGGGGTGGAGGGGAGGCAGTATAGGGTAGGACCTAGATGGCATATTGTAGCGTTATTTGTGTGTGTGTATGGGTGTGTGAGTGTGTTTTTGTGTGCGTGCATGCGTGTATGTGTCTTCTAATGGGTGCATATGTCACCTCTAATGAAAAGTGGTAGAGTAGAATTATATGATCTCATATTTGCCCCAGGCACACCAACAACTAGCTGGCCTGTGATTTGGAAGAATAACCCTACTCACACACACACACCTGTTCAAATACCTCCACTCCTTCACACACCTTCCATTTTTACACATTCAACTATTTCCATTGTTATTGTCTGTGCTTTACGGATCAACAGGGCCATGTTAGTCCAAGGGGCTGGGATTGATAGGCTGATAGCACTTTATACAGACTGATAGCACTTTACACCGACTGATAGCACTTTATACCGACTGATAGCACTTTATACAGACTGATAGCACTTTATGCAGACTGATAGCACTTTATACCAACTGATAGCACTTTATACCGACTGATAGCACTTTATACCAACTGATAGCACTTTATACAGACTGATAGCACTTTATGCAGACTGATAGCACTTTATACCGACTGATAGCACTTTATATAGACTGATTGCACTTTATACAGACTGATAGCACTTTATACCGACTGATGGCACTTTATATAGACTGATAGCACTTTATATAGACTGATAGCACTTTATACAGACTGATAGCACTTTTTATAGACTGATAGCACTTTATACAGACTGATAGCACTTTATGCAGACTGATAGCACTTTATGCAGACTGATAGCACTTTATGCAGACTGATAGCACTTCGTGCAGACTGATAGCACTTTATGCAGACTGATAGCACTTTATGCAGACTGATAGCACTTTATGCAGGCTGATAGCACTTTATAGAGACTGATAGCACTTTATATAGACTAATAGCACTTTATACAGTACATACGGCTGGCGTAAACCCTCTACATCTTCTCCATCTTCCATATGTCTTTCTACTCCATCCACCTTAACAATAGGCCTTTTGTCTGTGGCATAATTACCAGGCTGTGAAGCTCACGCAGGCCGGCGTACAGATCTCTGTCTCGAGAATCTGTTGGATTACATATTCAGACCCACAACAACAATCACTGTGTGTGTGTTGTGAGTTCGAGCCCTCCAGACAAACAACATCAAAAAATGAAGAGGGAAAAAAAAGAGATGATTATGTTGTAGCGAGCAGGGCAATTGCTGGAGATCAATTCCTGATTCAATTTGGAGGGAAATGTGGTGTTGTGGCGTGGCGCTGGAGTGTGTTTGGCGTACCAGAGGAAGGGAGATGGACGCGAGGTGAATGCTGCTGAACTATTACTTTAGGGCCTAATGTGATCACAGCTCAGTACAGAGCTAGCTAGCTCCACACAATAATATAGGCTCTAATGTCTGGACGCAGTGTGATTTCTACTGATAACGCTGTAGCATACAGTCTCTATTGCCACTCATGCGTTTGATTGAAGAATGGAATTGACGCAATGCGAGAAAGAGAGAGGCTGAGGGAGAGAGGGAGGGGGGAGGAGAGGGGGGAGAGGAAAGTGGTTGAACAGATAGAGAGAGGCTGAGGGGGAGAGGGAGGGGGGAGGAGAGGGGGGAGAGGAAAGTGGTTGAACAGATGGAGAGAGAGGGGGGGAGAGAGAGCGGGGGGAGAGAGAGAGAGGGAGGGGGGAGGAGAGGGGGGAGAGAGAGAGAGGGAGGGGGAGGAGAGGGGGGAGAGAGAGAGAGGGGGGAGAGAGAGAGAGGGAGGGGGGAGGAGAGGGGGGAGAGAGGGAGGGGGGAGGAGAGGGGGGAGAGAGATAGACATACCCATCTATAGACTCACCTTTTTTCGCAGAGATGAAACAAGCCATTTTTTGAGCATTACAGTCTGCATTATTTTGATGTATTTTCTTTCCCGTGCCCTGTTGATTTAACGTAAACTCTTTTGTAGCTCCCTGCTCCCAGCCTGTAAGCACCTCCTTATGTAAGCTGGGGCCGGGGAGACCCGGCTGATTTGGAGGTCTTGAGCTGTGGCATGTTGCTGACGCACACAGGTCCTGTCTGCGAAAAGCCTGGCGTCTCGGAATGAATGACATGGAGTATAACAACAGGAAAAACAAGGCAGACGAGGGCAATGCCTTCTGCCAAAACACTGACAGTAAACTGCACTGCACTCAGTATCCTGCCAGCTGATTGGTTGATAAGGGTGTTTCTTATTAGTGCAGTCATGAGCAGATAATTGCAGGATAAGTAGCATTTCTCCCCTTTCTGTCCACTCCACCTGGAGACCACTGCTTTGGTGGGACACGTCTAGGGTTGCAAAGCTACTACTGGTCATTTACGAAGTTACCGGAGCCTTCTGTAATTTTGGTAATAGACAAAGGAGCTGATTGTGAACTACAGGAAACAGAGGGCTGAGCACGCCCCCATCCACATCGAAGGGGCTGTATAGGAGCGGGTCAAGAGCTTCCAGTTCCTCGGTGTCCACATCACTAAGGAATTAACATGGTCCAAACACACCAACACAGTCCTGAAGAAGAAGGCACGACAACACCTCTTCCCCTTATACTTAGGATAATGTTTTACAGCTAATGTTTAAAAATCATTTTAATTATTTCATATATTTTACATGTGATAAGGCCACACAGAGGGCCAGAGATAATTACAGACACCTTTGATAATCTGAAGTATCCCCAAAAAACTTGAAAGGTAAACTTACTGGTAAACTTTGAACGTTTCCAGTAATATACACCTCATTTGCAACCCTAGACACGTCCCATTCCACTCCACACACCCTCTCTCCCATCCACACCCTGTGTATTCTCTCCTTAGAAAGACTGCTTAACAAAAATACTCAAAATCCTTTAAAGTCTTGAACAACAAGAAGAAAGGAAAGAGAGAAAAAAGTGTAAGGCGGCGTCGATGTCTGGTTTCTAAGAATCAGCACACACAGGCACAGGGGAAGGAGCTTAACCTTTGTGAAGCAGCTGAAGAACGCTGTAGCGCTGACGAGCTAGCGTTAGCATGGCTCTCTCAAAGCACCTTACCCTCTACCCTTCACATTCCTTCCTGTTATCTAGGCCACACCTCTGAAATACACACTGGGCTCACAGATAAATCTGTCTGACTGTCGCCTGACGTGTTTGTGCTGTTTTCAGGTTTTATTTTGTTTTTACGATGGGTTTATTTTCCTGAAGCGTGGGTGGGTGGGAGGGAGGCGAGCTTCTCGTAGATATTGCTATAAGACCCTCTTAGCATGTCTTATTTGAGAGTTGTGTGTTTTTCTCTCAGTCCTATATTTCTTGTACAGCTAGATTTGAACTGGTACTCTAAACACACTCAGATAGCAAAAGCTGGGGATCAGAGGAGGCTGGTGGGAGAAGCTATAGGAGGACGGGTTCATTGTAATTGCTGCAATGGAATGGTACCAAATGCATCAAACACATGGAAACAAGGTGTTAGACTCCGTTTTATTGATTCCATTACAGCCATTACAAACAGTAGGGACGTTAAAAAACAAACAAATAAAAAACATCATGGGAACTGAGGGTTGCTTTTAAGTGTGGATCCCTGAATCCTGCTCCAGGCTGATGGGTGTTTGATGATCTCTCTGTCTTTCTGCAGGCGTCTGGTCTGTATAGGATCCCTCACATCTCTGGCAGGCCCTTTGTAGTGCATCCATACTCTATCTATACATCACCCTGGACTGTAGAGGATAGGAGCCGGTGCTTTTAGCCGCATAGCACTGTGTTGAGAGTTTTCACTGCTTTCACCACCATTTTCTCTTCCGCTCATCATTCAGGATCTAGACAGGTCTTTCATCTTTAATACTGCGCCACTTTTCTACCCTCATCCCTCTCTCATTCATACACACAAGTACAGGTGTATAAAACGCTTTAGTGGCATTGATTTCTTGCATTGCAGTTTAGAGAATGTCGTGTTGACTAGGGGTGTAACGTACACATATTCGTACTGAAACATTTGGTAAAGGGACCTCGGTTCGGTCTGTACTGTGAATCCGAATGAATACTATCCCCCCCTAAAAAATTTTTACTAAATAAAAACACTAGGCCTATAGATATGCCTCTGCTGCGTTGTTGTCTCTTGAGTAAATCTGAGCTGAAAAAACATTTCAGGCTATTCCATTAAAGCAACTAGAGCTTATGCACACGTTGTAATCAAAATTAAAATCTTAACTGCCGCATTTCAAACTGTCCTTTTGGGAGGCGCAGCCGGGAACTAGTTCTGTATGATGGCGAATGGTGAGGTCGATAAACCAGGAGCATTCTCCATCATCGTTTAAATCTCCAGTTTGGGAACATTTTAGCTTCCCAGTAGATTACGATGGAGATGGACAGAGAGTTGTGGATAAAACGTTAATAGTATGTCACCACGGTCAACGAGAATAGCCTATGCAGCTGCCATCACCTCAAATATGTTGACACATTTACACCGACATCACCCCAGTATATCGGAGTAAGATGGAAACACAACAACAGCACATCGTCACCCCTCTGCATTCAAGCAGCCCTTGGCAGCTGATTCTGACCGAGCAAAATATATTACAAGAGCGATAGGTAGGCTATGTTTATATTTGTTACTGTCTTTGGTTTTTATCCGCGGATATGCTCCCATTCTCTGTGGTTGAGAATAGGGGGTTTCAGTAGTGGTTTCAGCACCTGGTGAACGTGCTCGAGCCACATTACGAACTTCCCTCTTGCACCCATTTCAGCAAACAGCTAGTACCCACTCTATATGAAGCCAAAATGTTCAATGAATTGGCCAGTGCACCCTGTGTTGCGCTTCCTTAACAGTGACAGCCCATCACATTACCCCGGAGTGGGAGATGTATGGTGCGACAGACGCGCATCTGGCACTGAAGTAGGCAATATCATGGTGTGTTCGTAACCAAGTGGGAAGTAGGATTTTACCACATACAACTAGGGAAAAATCCACTTGGACAGCCGTCAAACTGGTAATTCCTAGTGGGAAACTCGTCTATCATCCTGAGCAGGCACTTCTCCCACATGGTGACCTCTGACGTCACCTACTAAGGAAATGGCCTCTATAAGAGCATTTACGGCAGTTAAATGCAACAACACAACATTATTTATAAAAAGCAATCTATTAATGTGGTTTTTGAACTCTGTAATTTGTTTACAAGCATGATAGCTGTACTTGTAGTTTATGGTTAACACAGCTTGTTGGCCATTAGCCAATCAGTGTTTCTCAAAGAGTTCAAATCACATGAATGCATCCAACTAGTATTTAGGACTTCACTGGTCAATTCCCACCTCCCACATGGTTACAAACATAGCATCAGAGTGGAAACTTGAGAGGCCCAACATAACATTCCGGTCACAACAGACAATGCAAGGAACATTGTGAATGCTGAACATTGTGAAGGGCATTTAATTTTCCTGCTGTACCAAAACGAACCGAACCGTGACCATATGTACCGAACTGTGGGTTTGGTGAACCGTTACACCCCTAATGTTGACTAAATATAACTAGTTTATACCTGCATACTCCATTGTTCACCCCAAAAAGATGTCTTTGAATTTATCCAACAGAGATATTGGAATGTGTGCTGAAACTAGTGAAAGGGTGTCTTAGAGGCTCTGCTCCATTCCATACCCTGACAGGTAAAAAAAACCAACAGACTGTTGCTCCTTCAGGACCAGATTATTCCACTTCAAATGTTACATTAGAATGTCCCTATTTCCTTCCACCAGACTAGGAAGTTCCTGGGCTCAGTCATATCCTATCCAGACTGTAGAGAGGCCGATCGCGCTTCCTCCTCCTCCACCAGTTGATTCTTCATTAGAGAAAGGTTGTGCTCTTTTCCGACCACATTGAACTAATTATCTATTATGATCTATGTATCTCTCTCTCTATATATATATATGCCTCCCCTTCTTTCTTCTGATCCCAGCTCTGATCTGAGCTGATTTCTCCTTTGCTTCAGAGATTTGATTTTGTTGCTTCTCACTTTTGTTTTCTACATGGTTGATCTTATCCTTACTCTGATGTAAAGCTAAAGTTACCTTGTTGTCTATAGATCTTCTTGATCCTCTCTCACATATTTGAATGTGTGTCCTCTGTGGTCCTCTGTGGTTCTCTGTGGTCTCTTATTCACTTCAAACAGATTAGCTTATTGTCCGTCTCACAGAAGAGCTTCAGAGTTTCTCTATGTTCATCTACTCTCTTTTTTCCTTTCTTGTCGCACTTTGTTTCTCCAGTCTCAGCTGGTCTGCCATGTTCCTTATCAGTCTGTTGGTCTGGAAGTTGGTCTGGAAGTATTCCTGTCGTTAATAAAGCCCTATAGGTGATCTTGATGCTCCTTTCCTATACAATTTGTGGGTCTTATTCTGGTGACATGATGATCGATGCTTGGCTGCCGTTTGACAAATAAAAGTAATTTTGTCCATAATAATCTCATCATGTAGGCTATACCCACACTCTATCTGCCAGCTGTTGGCTAGAGTGCACGTGCCAATATCAGAGTTGGCACATTTGCTATATAACACAACATTTTTTTGTGACAAAACCCATCACTAGAGTTGTAAATTTAATTTTTTAACAAGTCAATTTGATGGAAACACATCTCTTGTTGGAAAATGCGTATATTATTTTAATGCAGGTTTTAGAATATTCGCATGAAAATCTGTTGCCAATTGGATGGAAACCTAGCTAGTGGAACTCTGCATAATATCTCCCCTTTTCTCAGACAGACAATTCTTCTGCACGCTGCACAATTCAGTGTGCCTATCCTGAACAATCTTATGATCCGACAGAGACATATGGGAGATGAGTGTGTACTTCCCCACTGTGAGAGAGACACTGAAACAAGTGTATCCTAAGTTTTGAGTTTCAAACACACACACGCACACACTCTCTCTTTCTCTTTCTCTTTCTCTTTCTCTTTCTCTCTCTCTCTCTCTCTCTCTCTCTCTCTCTCTCTCTCTCTCTCTCTCTCTCTCTCTCTCTCTCTCTCTCTCTCTCTCTCTCTCTCTCTCTCTCTCTCTCTCTCTCTCTCTCTCTCTCTCTCTCTCTCTCTCTCTCTCTCTCTCTCTCTCTCTCTCTCTCTCTCTCTCTCTCTTCAGTTAACCCCTCATTAATACTGCACACATATTCAATGTTCCTGTGAGAAAGCAAGGCAATTTAGAAACTTTGAGATCTAAAGAATATAATCAGCATTTTCTGATACTTTTATTTCTTCACCCTTACATGTGACGATACATAATCTACTGTACACTGTAGGAGGTTGAGCTTTAGATGGAATCAAAGGTCATGACAGTTCATAGTTACACGTCTTACTTTCATACAGTGATAATGATACAAATAACAATCATAATAACAATCATTAGCAATGATTATAATATTAAAAGTGATACAGTATTGGTAGTGATACTGTGATTGAAACATATAAAATCGGAAACTATAGTGGTGGCACTGATTTATTGAGATTCAGATTCAAGATTGTTGTGGCATGTAGACTAAATATAATTGATTTCTTTATTTAACCAGGATATTCAGTTAAGAACAAATTCTTATTTCCAATGACAGCCGGGCAAATTGAGTAACAAGTCATGCATTGTTTTTGTATTAATGAAACTAAGCATACCAAAATAATAAATGTGACAGCCTATCCTAATGGGGGTTTACGCTGAAAAATGCTTGTTTTTACAGATTAGAAAAGTTCAGATTCAGCTCTAAAATTATATTTCATACACTGTGATTGGAAGAAACATGCAAAAGTTGATAAACTTGTTATCCCACTTAGGAGACAAGTAGGAGACAATTATTTAGTTTATGCCCATTCAGCATCAGTCGCACCCTCTTAAGCCATAACCTTCATTACAATTTTTTTCTCTCCAAGTAAGTAGTTCTGATTGGTCGTTTTCAGTAGGAGTTTCTTAAAGTTTAACATTGTTTTATGTATGTGATGATTTGTCATTTTAACCCACCTTAGCAGCCATTGTTGAGCACAGTGCTCATTCCTCTAGAAGTAACTGGAAGTAGATCTCTGCATTAGCCTCTATCATTAAGAGTGGTGCGCACCACCTTGTTGGTGGTGGTAATGGGTTTTCTCATTATTGAACCTCAATTTGCCCGACGGTTTTGATATCCGTTCATCGTGATCCATTACACCTCATATGACAAACTGCTTAAAATTAAAATTAAAATGTATTTCTTCAAAGATGCATACAACATTGTGTAAAAGTATCATATCGTCGAAACATTGCTCACGATCCTCTAAAAACATGAGAACTGGTGTGACCAGGAAACATAGAAACTTGAACATTTAACTATTGAAACGATACCAAGCTATAGTGGCACTGCTTTCTTGGAGCATTGTGGTATGCAGTAATCAGCTATTTATTTTTTCAAGGCCGCATTTTTTATAATTTTTTGCCACGGCAATGCTTGCCTTTTGGTTTTGAGGATCTTTTCCATGGCCTTCAAGTCAATGAAACGCTGCATGATATCTTCCCCTTTCTCAGGCAGACAATTCTTCTGCACGCTGCACATTTCAGTGTGCCTATTCTGAACAATCTTCTGGCCTGTCTCCATCCACCACACCAGGAATTCCCCAGGCTCAGTGATATCCAGCCCAGTCTGCAGAGAGGATGCTTGCGCTCTCGCCTCAGCCCCTTGTTTCTCAATCAGTGTAAGGTTCTTCAATTTCCCCCCCACGTCACCCTGTGTCTCCACATATTTGATGGCCTCTAGCTCTTTCACTCTCAACTCCTCCCCGAGCTCCCCAAAACGGGCCCTGAACCCGGCTTTCAGCTCACCAGTGATCTTCTTTGCTTCAGATATTTCAATTTTTTGCTTCTCACTTAAAGTGTTTGCATCGCCGATGTTACACTTGATCCCAAGTAAAGCTGACTCTACCTTTGTCTTCAAATCTTCTTGAGCCTCTCTCACAGGTTTTAATGTGTGTCCTCTGTGGTCTCTTCCCTCCTTACAGACCAGACAGATCAGCTGTCTGTCAGTCTCACAGAACAGCTTCAGAATTTCACTGTGTTCACGGCACACGTTTCCTCTCCCTTCTTTTCTTCCAGTCATATTTCTACTTTGTCCTCCTTTTTCTTCCTTCCATGCTATTGTTGTCTCATCCAGCCTCGGCTGATCCTCCATGTTCCTCATCAGTCTGTTGGAAGTTTGGAAGTCTGGAAGTCTGGAAGCTTCTTTGACCAGCCAGTCCTCCTCTCTCCCCCATCTTCTTAAATGGTCCGACTCTCTCTGCCCACTTCGATCATCCAGTCTCAGCTGGTCTTCCATCTTACTGATCAGTGTGCTGATCTGGAAGTTTGTTCCCCCGACCAGCTGGTCTGCGCCTCTGGCCCCTCTTCCCTGCTCCATTTTCATCTTGTACACCTCTTTCTCCTCTAGTTTCAGTTGGTCCGCCATATTCTTGATCAGCCTGTTGGTCTGAAAGGTTGTTTCTTTGAGCTGAGCTCTGCACTCAGGACAGCATATGTGACCAGCCTTAAGGCTCCTCTGGAGGCATCTCTTGCAGAATGTGTGCTGACATCTGAGAGACACAGGCTCAGTGTAGATGTCTGTGCAGATGGAGCAGCGAAGGTGATCCAACACAGCTGTATCCATACTGGAGATGTGTACTGTGTGTGTACGACCTCATTGTGAGAGAGATGGTAAAGACAGGCTGTTCTTAAAGCATTATTAACCTGGTTTAACTCTATCAAGTGGTACTGGGAATTCCCAGCATCAGGAAACAAGACAAACAACATTCTTTGTCAACATGTTCGCAACATGAAGTGTTGCCAAGTACTAGCGAGGAAAAAGTATTGAATTTCACACACACACATGCGCGCGCGCACACACACACACACACTAGGTGTGAACGTTTAAACAAAATTGGGATCGTTAATGTTAAGAAATCCCTAACTGAAAAAAACACACAATTAAAATCCCAGTGCAGTTATCACAAAACTACCACTAACAGGTCCCTATCATCATCATGAAGGGAAAAATTTAAATTAAAATACCTAACGCAACAATGCTTTAACGTTAGTAGGATTTAAAAATATATACTTTATTAACCGGAGCTATAATGCACGAGGGGGCGAGAGAAGGATAGCAGCAGCTCAAACAGGGAGTGGGGGAGGGGCCGTGTGGTTTGTGTCTGTGAGTGACAAGGGGAGTAGAGAAGAGGCGAGAGATAGCCGAATCCAATTCCACTCGTGCTGGTAGACTAACTTATTTCTAGTTATTTATCATCTCATCTGATTACATAGTACCTGTACTGACTGCATCAAACCGAGAGAAGCTAGTTAAGCTAGCTAACGTTAGCTAGGCTAATTGAGACTGCATAACTTTAACTGTGCGCTTTCTCCCATTCCCACAGTAAATAACAACAACTCCAGTCATAGCAGCAGTTATGGTGTTGGTGTTGTAGCCGGTCCTTCTCATTTAACTTTTAGTTCTATCATTTTAATTCCATCTTCCATTGATCAGCCTAGATACATTATATATACAATAGTGGATTCTATTTCAGCCACACCCGTTGCTGACAGGTGTAGAAAATCGAGCACACAGCCATGCAATCTCCATAGACAAACATTGGCAGTAGAATGGCCTTACTGAAGAGCTCAGTGACTTTCAACGTGGTACCGTCACAGGAGGCCACCTTTCCAATAAGTCAGTTCGTCAGATTTCTGCCCTGCTAGAGCTGCCCCGGTCAACTGTAAGTGCTGTTATTGTGAAGTGGAAACGTCTAGGAACAACAACGGCTCAGCCTCGAAGTGTTAGGCCACACAAGCTGACAGAACGGGAAAGCCGAGTGCTGAGGCACGTAGCACTTCAAAGTTGTCTGTCCTCGGTTGCAACACTCACTACCGAGTTCCAAAATGCCTCTGGAAGCAATGTCAGCACAAGAACTCGGGAGCTTGATGAAATGGGTTTCCATGGCCGAGCAGCCGCACA
Source organism: Coregonus lavaretus (assembly GCF_964263955.1). NCBI lineage: Eukaryota > Metazoa > Chordata > Actinopteri > Salmoniformes > Salmonidae > Coregonus > Coregonus lavaretus. The sequence continues at coordinate 30,326 of NW_028159828.1, read as the reverse complement.
CAAGCCTAAAATCGCCATGCGCAATGCCAAGCGTCGGCTGGAGTGGTGTAAAGCTCGCCGCCATTGGACTCTTGAGCAGTGGAAACGCGTTCTCTGGAGTGATGAATCACGCTTCACCATCTGGCAGTCCGATGGACTAATCTGGGTTTGGCGGATGCCAGGAGACCGCCACCTGCCCAACTGCATAGTGCCAACTGTAAAGTTTGGTGGAGGAGGAATAATGGCCTGGGGCTGTTTTTCATGGTTTGGGCAAGGGCCTTTAGTTCTAGTGAAGGGAAATCTTAACGCTACAGCATAAAATGACATTTATAGACGATTCTGTGCTTCTAACTTTGTGGCAACAGTTTGGGGAAGGCCCTTTCCTGTTTCAGCATGACAATGCCCCCGTGCTCAAAGCGAGGTCCATACAGAAATGGTTTGTCAAGATCGGTGTGGAAGAACCCCATCGAACACCTTTGGGATGAATTGGAACGCCGACTGCGAGCAGTGGTGTAAAGTACTTGTGTAAAAATACTTTAAAGTACTACTTAAGTAGTTTTTTTGGGTAACTGTACTTTACTTTACTATTTATATTTTTGACAACTTTTACTTTTACTTCACTACATTCCTAAAGAAAATTATGTACTTTGTACTCCATACATTTTCCCTGACACCCAAAAGTACTCCCTGATACCCAAATTCAAACACTTATCAAGAGAACATCCCTAGTCATCCCTACTGCCTCTGATCTGGCGGACTCACTAAAAACAAATGCTTTGTTTGTAAATTATGTCTGAGTGTTGGAGTGTGCCCCTGGCTATCCGTAAATAAAAAAATCAAGAAAATTGTGCGGTCTGGTTTGCTTAAAATAAGGAATTTTTAATTATTTGTACTTTTACTTTTGCTTTTGATACTTAAGTATATTTAAAACCAAATACTTTTACTTTTACTTTCACTTTTACATTAGTCATTTTCTATTAATGCATCTTTACTTTTACTCAAGTATGACAATTGGGCCTAATTGCCCAACGTCAGTGCCCAACCTCACTAATGCTCTTGTGGCTGAATGGAAGCAAGTTCGCGCAGCAATGTTCCAACATCTAGTGGAAAGCCTTCCCAGAAGAGTGGAGGCTGTTATAGCAGCAAAGGTGGGACCAACTCCATATTAATGCACATGATTTTGGAATGAGATGTTCGACGAGCAAGTGTCCACGTACTTTTGGTCATGTAGTGTATCTCCTAATAACTAGCCACACAAAGGCTCTATCTCTATGACTGTAGCCTGCTGCCGGTTTGATGACTTGTGATTGGATGACAACAATAACGCGCCACTCTCATGAAAAGCAAGAGCAGCAGCAGCATCAATTATACAATGCATTGCATTTCTATTTTAAGGATAACCGATAAAAAAGTCAGTTTAAACGTAAGAAATGTTTCCCATTTGTCTCATCCCTAACACACACACACACACACACACAGAAACGCACACTGCTCAACCCTCTCATAAATTCCTCTCCATTCCTCCTCCTCAATTCTTTATATCCGATTTACGGCTTCTATCACTCCTCTGACAAGCTTTGTTCCCCTACTGATCAGAACGCTGCCAGGGACCATCCATTTCCTGTCTCTCTCCCTTTCACTTCCTGCAATGGGGACAAGCCTGTGATGCGTTCAGAGTATGCCAGCTCTTTGAGACACTGTCACAGTGGTGAGATTAGATTAGCGTCCACCACCACCAGGCTAATAGTCCCTTTGTTTACATCACATCTCAAGATGGTGGACAGATCCTTCCATCTGGTAATGGCCCTGCCTCATCTTATCTGAAATGAGCTGCTGGAGACACATAAAGGATAGTGGGTCACAGGGCGTTTGGAGGGTGAAAGATATCACCCACGCTGATTAGTGGAATCTAAAACAGGATGAGATGAGCTGAGCAAGGGCGCAATCGTTGCCTGCTTCAGCCCTCCAACAAAGCTTATAAACACCTATAATCAACATTATATAGGTAACAGGGTGCCATGGGGTGCCATTTTGGATGCAGCACTAGGCTAACATAGACAGGGCATTCACACCATGCCAGGTTTCCCCTTCATTGTTATTGTAGGGATTGTAGCTATACATTACATGGTCTCCTTCCCTGTGATGCTGAGACGGCATTGTGAGGGGTAAATGGAGTGTGGAAATTGAACGACTTCGAGGTTCCTGACCTTCACCGGTTTTCTTGTGGTCCTCTGTCGCTTTGTTGTCACGGCGATGTGGCGGATCCCTGAGAGGCGTTCCAGGGGCTTGGTAAACATCCCAGGTCAGCCGAGTCATTCAGTAATTATGATGGCCCTTGGAGCGTGTCATTGGGAGAATGTCAGTGGCTCCGAGAGGAGCGCCCGGCTCCTAGCGCTTCCGGTCTTTTCTTAGGTGATCCTGGGATGGACCTGTCCTATAGGATAATTAATAGAAATCACAGCGGGAATGGGAAAAGAATAACACCCGTTCTGCTTGGGCTGAGACAGGGCTGTGTGTGTGTGTGTGTGTGTGTGTGTGTGTGTGTGTGTGTGTGTACGTTTCTCGTTTGTGGATATACTGTATGTATTCTGCTCATGGACTCACACCCTTGACAGTGCGTTAAAGGTCTTCTATATGGATGGCGTTCTCAGCTGGCGCAGGATTGAAATATGTATGTGTGTTTCTTTGTGTGTCAGCAGCTCTGTCCACATTCGAGGGGGAATGTGTGTGTATGCATAATTATTTGTGTGTGTGCGTGTGGTGTTTATTTGTGTGTGTGTGTGCGTGTGGTGTTTATTTGTGTGTGCGCGTGCACGTTTATTTATGCATGTGTGTGTTTGCCACGTCTTCGTGTGGCACAGGGGATCTTGATGCATAGTCATTATCAGCAAATCCTTGAGGCAGATGTGGAGAAATGACCAGATTAGTGTCTCTCTCTCACACACACACACACACACACTCACACACAAAGCGCTGGCAGATAAATGAACATAACCGGGATGAGGGGATAGGGATGGAGGTAGAGAGAGGGCCTCCCTGCTAGAGACATGCCCTGGTATCAGGCTGTGTAGTGTGTGTGTAACTGTGTGTGTACGTGTGTGTATGTATGTGCAGGAATGCAGGTGTTGTTTTTGTCATAGCTGTCGGGAAAATATCCCTTCCTCCTCGTGTCCCATGATGATGTAGACTCATTTCTTCATATGGAAGACGCTGTTGGGACTTTTAGAAATTTCCCCATTATGTTCCTATTGTGTGTTTGTGACTTCTTCTCTTAAGAGGACGTCAGGCAGTAACGTGTTGGAACATAATGGGGAAGTTCCTAATGACATGACTGCTGAAAGGTGTAGGCTTGCTAGTCCTTCTCCTACACTTTGTGTTTCACTACACTATGTTCCTGTTGTGTTATGAAACCCTATGGGGGCATCAGTCTGGCCATCCAAGGTGTAGTAGTACATCAACAACAGGTTACTAGCCTCTAGTCTCCACAGACAGACTGGGCTAGGCCCGTAGCGATACTCACACTTCACTACAGTCGTTCTGACTAGTGCTATTGTAACTTACATTAGATGCAGTCACTGTAGTGGAAATGTTTAGGCTAAAATGTTTAGGCTAACTAGTCTCTCCCCAGGCAGGCAAGGCTCCTAGCGATCCTCCTCAGACAGCAGTGATTCTGACTAACGCTCCACTAACCTACATTTTAGGTTAGTGTCGTAACGAAGGCACAACGCTGTTTAAACCTAAGCCTATAAATGAGGAAGAGAACAGGACAGTTACAGGCTTAGTCCCGGTGTGTGTTATTCATCAGGCTAACGAAGTGGGGCATTACTCTCTCACTCTCTCTCTCTCTCTCTCTCTCTCTCTCTCTCTCGCATGAGGCGAGTGCTTTCTCTTGTTCAGTGTTCTCCCTGTCGAGAAGAAGGAGCTTTAGCTCTCCCTGTGACAGGCTCAAGTGCTCCAATTTTCCCCGGGCCGCTCCGCTCCGCTCTGAAAGAGTGACTGGAGAATGGTTTAGATTGGTTAGGAGGCTGGCCATCTAACAACAGTCTGACTGGCTGCACTCTCTGGGCACTGAGGCAAATGGACAGATTTAGGGAGGTATTTGTAAAGTGGGGGTATATGAACTGAAGCTTGCATCTGGCCACTTTCTTTGTAGTTGGCTTATTAGATAGTGGACCTGATCGTAAACCTGACCTTGAGTTTCCCATTTGTTTGTTCAAATCAAGACTCACCTTCACTTAGCTTGAGTAGTCTATATGACTTAACATACTAATCTGACCTCTCCCTTGCTCTCCCTCCCCCTCTCTCCCTCGCTCGCTCTCCCTCCCTCTCCCTCCCTCTCCCTCCCTCGCTCTCCCTCGCTCTCCCTCCCTCGCTCTCCCTCGCTCTCGCTCTCTCTGAGCAGCGAAGAAGACGTGTGCCACCACAGACTTTGCGTGTAAGAATGGCCAGTGTGTTCCCCAGCGGTGGCGTTGTGACGGCGAGCCGGAGTGTACCGATGGATCAGACGAGGCCGATGCTACATGCAGTAAGTTTTTTACACTCTCTTACACTCAGTAAGTTCATACACTCATGCACAGTTGGGTGGATATATGGATGGATGAAGGAATGAATGGATGGATGGATGGATGGATGGATGGATGGGTGGGTGGGTTGGAAAACGCAACCAGAGCAGTGAGCCTGAACTGCATTGTGGGTAAATGATTCAGCCCCATCTCCTCTGTGCAGCTGCACCTCTTAATTCCTTGTTTCTAAAAATGAACGTGTTTCCTTCTTTCACCTCTGGAATGTGTTCTGTCTTTCCTCTTACTGACTTAGTAGCCCTAGTACGGCTGTGTGTGTGTGTGTGTGTGTGTGTGTGTGTGTGTTTGTGTCGTGTGTGTGTACCCGCATGGGTGTGTGGAGAGAGCTGGCACATCACAAGATCGCTTTGAGGTGCTGATTGGAGGCTTGTCTCTGACCCAGAATGATAACTTTCATCGGCGTTGTTCCAGGCTCAAACACATATCTACAGTGCCTTTGGAAAGTTCAGACCCCTTGACTTTTTCCACATTTTGTCAGGTTATAGCCTTATTCTAAAATTGATTAAATTGTTTTTTCCCCCCTTATCAATCTACACACAAAACCCCATAATGACAAAGCAAAAACAGGTTTTTAGAAATTGTTGCTAATTTATTAAAAATAGAAAACAGAAATATTAAATTTACATAAGTATTCAGACACTTTACTCAGTACTTTGTTGAAGCACCTTTGGCAGCAATTACAGCCTTGAGTCTTCCTGGGTATGACGCTACAAGCTTGGCACACCTGTATTTGAGGAGTTTCTCCCATTCTCCTCTACAGTTCCTCTCAAGCTCTGTCAGGTTGGATGGGGAGCAGGTTTTCATCAAGGATCTCTCTATACTTTGCTCCGTTTATCTTTGCCTCGATCCTGACTAGTCTCCCAGTCCCTGCCGCTGAAAAACACCCCCACAGCATGATGCTGCCACCACAATGTTTCACCGTAGGGATGGTGCCAGGTTTCCTCCAGAAGTGACGCTTGGTATTCAGGCCAAAGAGTTGAATCTTGGTTTCATCAGACCAGAGGTCCTTGTTTCTCATGGTCTGAGAGTCTTTAGGTGCCTTTTGGCAAACTCCAAGCGGGCTGGCATGTGCCTTTTACTGAGGAGTGGCTTCCGTCTGGCCACTCTACCATAAAGGCCTGATTGGTGGAGTGCTGCAGAGATGGTTGTCCTTCTGGAAGGTTCTCCTATCTCCACAGAGGAACTCTGGAGCTCTGTCAGAGTGACCATCGGGATCTTGGTCACCTCCCTGACCAAGGCCCTTCTCCTCCAATTGCACAGTTTGGCAGGGCGGCCAGCTCTAGGAAGAGTCTTGGTGGTTCCAAACTTCTTCCATTTAAGAATGATGGAGGCCACTGTGTTCTTGGGGACCTTCAATGCTGCAGAAATGTTTGGTACCCATCACCAGATCTGTGCTTCGACACGATCCTGTCTCGGAGCTCTACGGACAATTCCATCGACGTCATGGCTTGGTTTTTGCTCTGACATGCACTGTCAACTGTGGGACCTTATATAGACAGGTGTGTGCCTTTCCAAATCATGTCCAATCAATTGAATTTACCACAAGTGGACTCCAATCAAGTTATAGAAACATCTCAAGGATGATCAATGAAAAAGGAATGCACCTGAGCTCAATTTCAAGTCTCAGAGCAAAGGGGCTGAATACTTATGTAAATTAGGTATTTCAGTTTTTTATTTGTAATACATTTGCAAAAATTCTAAAAACCTGTTTTTGCTTTGTCATTATGGGGTATTGTGTGTAGATTGCTGAGGATTTTTTATTAATTTAATCCATTTTAGAATAAGGCTGTAACGTAACAAAATGTGGAAAAAGTCAAGGGATCTGAATACTTTCCGAAGGCACTGTACACACAGAAACCATGTCCACCTCCATCCATCAGAACAAATCATGTCCACTTCCATCCCTCAGAACAAACCATGTCCACTTCCATCCATCAGAACAAACCATATCCACCTCCATCCATCAGAACAAACCATATCCACCTCCATCCATCAGAACAAACCATATCCACCTCCATCCATCAGAACAAACCATATCCACCTCCATCCATCAGAAGAAACCATGTCCACCTCCATCCATCAGAACAAACCATGTCTACACACACACACACACACACACGCACACACACACACACACACACACACACAGAGACCACTGACCCTGTAACTCTGTGCCCCCCTGTCACAGTAAGTCGGACCTGAGGTCACCTCTAAACCCCGTAACGGCGTTCCAGTGTTCCGCGCTACGCTCACATCCTGCTGATTAATTACCAAGGATTCACAGCGGGCTGTGCCCCATTTTTCATAATTACCTCTGGCATATGATCCGTGTACCGGGGCTCCATACTGGGGCAGCGTTTGGAAACAAGCGTGGGAAGGCATGTTTTTACGCCTCTGTTTCTGACTTTTTAATACAGTAGTAATGACTTAGCCATTGATCAAGCCATCCATGGGCATGACTGTACGGAGACGGCTGTAAGACGACATCCATTTCTTTATAACCTTAACTCACCTGCTATTACCAAGGGGTGGTGGTAGTATGCTAGCCTCTATTTGGGAGGAGAATCATAGAGCTGTTATAAACTCATATAGTCTCATATGTCTATAAAAGAATCATAGAGTCAGAGAACTATCAACTGTGTGAGAAAGACATTCAGGAGTGAATTACGGCCTATAGGGAGGATGTCAGTGACCTGGCATGGGCCCTCAGATCCTCAAAAAGTTATATAGCTGCACCATTGAGAGCATCTTGACTGGCTGCATCACCACTTGGTATGGCAACTGCTTGGCCTTCGACCGCAAGGCAGTACAGAGGGTAGTGTGTACAGCCCAGTACATCACAAATCATGGACTGTTCTCTCTGCTACTGCATGGCAAGCAGTACTGATGCACCAAGTCTGGAACCAACAGGACCATGAACAGCTTCTACACCCACATAGTTAACCAAATAGCTACCTTGACTATCTGCATTGACCCCCCTTTGCACTTTTGACTCATCACATAAGCTGCTGCTACTGTCTATTATCTATCCTGTTGCCTAGTCACTTTATCCCTACCTACAGTATATGTACATATCTCCCTCAATTACCACATACCCCTGCACATATATATATACAGTGAGGGAAAAAAGTATTTGATCCCCTGCTGATTTTGTACGTTTGCCCACTGACAAAGACATGATCAGTCTATAATTTTAATGGTAGGTTTATTTGAACAGTGAGAGACAGAATAACAACAAAAAAATCCAGAAAAACGCATGTCAAAATGTTGATTTGCATTTTAATTAGGGAAATAAGTATTTGACCCCTCTGCAAAACATGACTTAGTACTTGGTGGCAAAACCCTTGTTGGCAATCACAGAGGTCAGACGTTTCTTGTAGTTAGCCACCAGGTTTGCACACATCTCAGGAGGGATTTTGTCCCACTCCTCTTTGCAGATCTTCTCCAAGTCATTAAGGTTTTGAGACTGACGTTTGGCAACTCGAACCTTCAGCTCCCTCCACAGATTTTCTATGGGATTAAGGTCTGGAGACTGGCTAGGCCACTCCAGGACCTTAATGTGCTTCTTCTTGAGCCACTCCTTTGTTGCCTTGGCCGTGTGTTTTGGGTCATTGTCATGCTGGAATACCCATCCACGACCCATTTTCAATGCCCTGGCTGAGGGAAGGAGGTTCTCACCCAAGATTTGACGGTACATGGCCCCGTCCATCGTCCCTTTGATGCGGTGAAGTTGTCCTGTCCCCTTAGCAGAAAAACACCCCCAAAGCATAATGTTTCCACCTCCATGTTTGACGGTGGGGATGGTGTTCTTGGGGTCATAGGCAGCATTCCTCCTCCTCCAAACACGGCGAGTTGAGTTGATGCCAAAGAGTCTCATCTGACCACAACACTTTCACCCAGTTCTCCTCTGAATCATTCAGATGTTCATTGGCAAACTTCAGACGGCCCTGTATATGTGCTTTCTTGAGCAGGGGGACCTTGCGGGCGCTGCAGGATTTCAGTCCTTCACGGCGTAGTGTGTTACCAATTGTTTTCTTGGTGACTATGGTCCCAGCTGCCTTGAGATCATTGACAAGATCCTCCTGTGTAGTTCTGGGCTGATTCCTCACCGTTCTCATGATCATTGCAACTCCACGAGGTGAGATCTTGCATGGAGCCCCAGGCCGAGGGAGATTGACAGTTATTTTGTGTTTCTTCCATTTGCGAATAATCGCACCAACTGTTGTCACCTTCTCACCAAGCTGCTTGGCGATGGTCTTGTAGCCCATTCCAGCCTTGTGTAGGTCTACAATCTTGTCCCTGACATCCTTGGAGAGCTCTTTGGTCTTGGCCATGGTGGAGAGTTTGGAATCTGATTGATTGATTGCTTCTGTGGACAGGTGTCTTTTATACAGGTAACAAACTGAGATTAGGAGCACTCCCTTTAAGAGTGTGCTCATAATCTCAGCTCGTTACCTGTATAAAAGACACCTGGGATACACACACATATATATAAAAATGACAGAAGGCACTGCAAAATCGGCAGTGTATCAAATACTTGTTCTCCCCACTGTATGTGTATATATATATATATATATATATATATGTATGTGTGTGTGTGTGTGTGTGTGTGTGTATATATATATATGTATATATATGTGTGTATGTATGTGTGTGTGTGTGTGTATATATATATATATATATATATATATATATATATATATATATATATACACATACAGTGGGGAGAACAAGTATTTGATACACTGCCGATTTTGCAGTGCCTTCTGTCATTTTTATCATAGGTACACTTCAACTGTGAGAGACGGAATCTAAAACAAAAATCCAGAAAATCACATTGTATGATTTTTAAGCAATTAATTTGCATTTTATTGCATGACATAAGTATTTGATACATCAGAAAAGCAGAACTTAATATTTGGTACAGAAACCTTTGTTTGCAATTACAGAGATCATACGTTTCCTGTAGGTCTTGACCAGGTTTGCACACACTGCAGCAGGGATTTTGGCCCACTCCTCCATACAGACCTTCTCCAGAACCTTCAGGTTTCGGGGCTGTCGCTGGGCAATACGGACTTTCAGCTCCCTCCAAAGATGTTCTATTGGGTTCAGGTCTGGAGACTGGCTAGGCCACTCCAGGACCTTGAGATGCTTCTTACGGAGCCACTCCTTAGTTGCCCTGGCTGTGTGTTTCGGGTCGTTGTCATGCTGGAAGACCCAGCCACGACCCATCTTCAATGCTCTTACAAGGTCTGTGAGAGCCGGAATTCTTACTGGTTGGTAGGTGATCAAATACTTATGTCATGCAATAAAATGCAAATTAATTACTTAAAAATCATACAATGTGATTTTCTGGATTTTTGTTTTAGATTCCATCTCTCACAGTTGAAGTGTACCTATGATAAAAATGACAGACCTCTACATGCTTTGTAAGTAGGAAAACCTGCAAAATCGGCAGTGTATCAAATACTTGTTCTCCCCACTGTATATGTATGTACAATGGAGAAAAAAAGTATTTAGTCAGCCACCAATTGTGCAAGTTCTCCCACTTAAAAAGATGAGAGAGGCCTGTAATTTTCATCACAGGTACACGTCAACTCTGCCAGACAAATTGAGGAAAAAAAATCCAGAAAATCACATTGTAGGATTTTTTATGAATTTATTTGCAAATTATGGTGGAAAATAAGTATTTGGTCACCTACAAACAAGCAAGATTTCTGGCTCTCACAGACCTGTATCTTCTTCTTTAAGAGGCTCCTCTGTCCTCCACTCGTTACCTGTATTAATGGCACCTGTTTGAACTTGTTATCAGTATAAAAGACACCTGTCCACAACCTCAAACAGTCACACTCCAAACTCCACTATGGCCAAGACCAAAGAGCCGTCAAAGGACACCAGAAACAAAATTGTAGACCTGCACCAGGCTGGGAAGACTGAACCTGCTTAAGCCAGTACATGTCCAGGCCCGTCTGAAGTTTGCTAGAGTGCATTTGGATGATCCAGAAGAGGATTGGGAGAATGTCATATGGTCAGATGAAACCAAAATATAACTTTTTGGTAAAAACTCAACTCGTCGTGTTTGGAGGACAAAGAATGCTGAGTTGATTCCAAAGAACACCATACCTACTGTGAAGCATGGGGGTGGAAACATCATGCTTTGGGGCTGTTTTTCTGCAAAGGGACCAGGACGACTGATCCGTGTAAAGGAAAGAATGAATGGGGCCATGTATCGTGAGATTTTGAGTGAAAACCTCCTTCCATCAGCAAGGGCATTGAAGATGAAACGTGGCTGGGTCTTTCAGCATGACAATGATCCCAAACACACCGCCCGGGCAACGAAGGAGTGGCTTCGTAAGAAGCATTTCAAGGTCCTGGAGTGGCCTAGCCAGTCTCCAGATCTCAACCCCATAGAAAATCTTTGGAGGGAGTTGAAAGTCTGTGTTGCCCAGCGACAGCCCCAAAACATCACTGCTCTAGAGGAGATCTGCATGGAGGAATGGGCCAAAATACCAGCAACAGTGTGTGAAAACCTTGTGAAGACTTACAGAAAACGTTTGACCTGTGTCATTGCCAACAAAGGGTATATAACAAAGTATTGAGAAACTTTTGTTATTGACCAAATACTTATTTTCCACCATAATTTGCAAATTCATTAAAAATCCTACAATGTGATTTTCTGGTTTTTTCTTCTCATTTTGTCTGTCATAGTTGACGTGTACCTATGATGAAAATTACAGGCCTCTCTCATCTTTTTAAGTGGGAGAACTTGCACAATTGGTGGCTGACTAAATACTTTTTTTCCCCACTGTATGTACAGTTGAAGTTGGAAGTTTACGTACATTTAGGTTGGAGTCATTAAAACTTGTTTTTCAACCACTACACAAATGTCTTGTTAACAAACTATAGTTTTGGCAAGTCGGTTAGGACATCTACTTTGTGCATGACACAAGTAATTCTTCCAACAATTGTTTACAGACAGATAATTTCACTTATAATTCACTGTATCACAATTCCAGTGGGTCAGAAGTTTACATACACTAAGTTGACAGTGCCTTTAAACAGCTTGGAAAATTCCAGAAAATTATGTCATGCTGTAGAAGCTTCTAATAGGCTAATTGACATAATTTGAGTCAATTGGAGGTGTATCTGTGGATGTATTTCAAGGCCTACCTTCAAACTCTTGTCTCTCTAGTTGTCTCTCCTCTTGTCTCTCCACTTGCCCCTCCACTTGCCCCTTCCTCTTGCCCCACCTCTTGCCCCTCCACTTGCCCCTTCCTCTTGCCCCACCTCTTGCCCCACCACTTGCCCCTTCCTCTTGCCCCACCTCTTGCCTCTCCTCTTGCTCTCCTCTTGCCCCTCTTCTTGCCTCTCCTCTTGCCCCTCCTCTTGCCCCTCCTCTTGCCCCTCCTCTTGCTCTCCTCTTGCCCCTCCTCTTGCCCCTCTTCTTGCCTCTCCTCTTGCTCTCCTCTTGCCCCTCCTCTTGCCCCTCTTCTTGCCCCTCCTCTTGCTCTCCTCTTGCCCCTCCTCTTGCCCCTCTTCTTGCCTCTCCTCTTGCCCCTCTTCTTGCCCCTCCTCTTGCCTCTCCTCTTGCCTCTCCTCTTGCCCCTCCTCTTGCCCCTCCTCTTGCTCTCCTCTTGCCTCTCCTCTTGCCTCTCCTCTTGCCCCTCCCCTTGCCCCTCCTCTTGCTCTCCTCTTGCCTCTCCTCTTGCCCCTCCTCTTGCCCCTCCTCTTGTCTCTCCTCTTGCCCCTCCTCTTGCCCCTCCTCTTGTCTCTCCTCTTGCCCCTCCTCTTGCTCCTCCTCTTGTCTCTCCTCTTGCCTCTCCTCTTGCCTCTCCTCTTGCCTCTCCTCTTGCATCTCCTCTTGCCCCTCCTCTTGCTCTCTTCTTGCCCCTCCTCTTGTCTCTCCTCTTGCCCCTCCTCTTGTCTCTCCTCTTGCCCCTCCTCTTGCTCCTCCTCTTGTCTCTCCTCTTGCCCCTCCTACAGTACTGTAGGTAAAGGATAACTACTGTATGGGTCAGGGCCACCAACAGAACAGCAGCCGCAAGCAATTTTCAGTAGCAAACTGGAGGAAAGAGCAGGGTTGGAAATGGTGGAGTGTGTCGAGATGTGACACTTTGGAGAATGGGCGACCTTGGGCTGCCGTTTGGAGGGGGACACTGTGTGTCTGTGTGATGGCAGGTTACAGTCTCACCTAGGGATGTGACAAATGTAAAACTGTTCTTAATGTTTAACTGTCATTTTTTTATTGTTTAAAATGACATGAATTCACAATCCAGATATGGCAACCTTAACCACACTGCTAACCTTATGCCTAACCCTAACCTTAAATTAAGACCATTTTTTATTTGTACCACTTCTCATCAATGTGATGGCTTGTTGCAGTGATGTATGACAGTGTGTTCATAGGCGTCCAACAATCGGTTATTAACGCCACGTATGGTGTTTATGAGAGCTTGCGCTGTGTACTTGCAGAGCAATCATTGTTCAATTTCTCCATCAGGGCCGTCACGGTTCTAGTAGTCTGGTTCTAGACATGCCATCAGGGTATTGAAGCTGATATCTTCTACCATTGACAATGGCTGCATATTAACCGCAATCATTTCTGTAATCAGCGCTGTGATTTTCTCACTCTGTCCCTTATAGCACTGCTGCCAGCAATGGGTTGGGTCTCACGGTGCTTCTCTTTCAGCATTGCACCCGTGCTGCCACTGTAGCTCAATTCCACCTCGCAAAGTTTGCATTTCATCACCTTCTCATTTCACTTCTCAAAGTATTGCCACACAGGACACCACTGCTGTCACTTCCCTGTCACACTCTGCCATTTTTCCAACTGTTATTAACGACGATGACATGTGGAGCACTTTATAGCCGTGGCAAATAATTAGAAAGATGCATATCTCTTCCTACTTACAGCATTGTTGCGTTGGATATTAGTTTAATTTACATTTTTCCCTTTATGATGATGATCCGGACCTAAAAAAACGTTTTCGGTTGGGAATTTTTCTAAACGTTAACGATCCTAAATTCGGTTAAATGTCATCGTGTATTGGGTCAGCCATAGGCGACTCTCCAGGCTCAGAGATGCTTCTAAAGGATAGAAGCCAGCAAGAGTCAGAGAACACAACACACAGACACTATGCTGGACAGGTGCAACCCCGAGGACAGGGTTTTGCACTGCACTGCAAGCAATGTGTCCGTGTGTGAATGAGCATGGCTTCGTGCCTGTGTGCATGGTGTGTGTCCGTGCCTGCGTAACTCGGGGCTCTGATGAGAAGTTACATACATGTTTTAGATGTGAGGGTCGTGTGTAGGAGAGTGGAGGTCTACGGAGGGTGGTCTGTTAAAGGCAACTGAAGGTGAGGAGCTGCTCAACTCCTAGAAACACATACAACCATGCTGACTTTGCTGAGAATGAGGGTGATTTGCAGCAATCAAGACTTTCTATCGACCTCAGTCCCCATATCAAATTAGTGTTGACTCTAGAACCCCTATGGAGAAGCATATCCATTCACTGAAAGGCAGTGCCGTGGTCTACTCCAGCATATCCATTCACTGAAAGGCAGTGCCGTGGTCTACTCCAGCATATCCATTCACTGAAAGGCAGTGCCGTGGTCTACTCCAGCATATCCATCTGCCACAATTCCCCAAAGCTCCATTCATAGTTTACCAGGGTTCTCAAAACTGGAGAAATCAGACTAATAAGATAATTTATATTCTCCCAGTTTTCTGAATCCACACAGCCTGACCTCCAAAGCAAAAACAGAAACGAAAAGCGTTTTGATCTCCTTTGATTTTTGAATTCCACATAGTCACTTCAGTTTTACCTTATACTGTAAAGATGAAATTCAAAGCATTATCAAAGAGATATTCATATAATCTGGTGCTTGACTGTGGTTGGGGTTGGCCAAGGACTTGTGTGTTGATGGACAGCAAGCAGGGCAGAATAGGGCCCAGTGTGTTAAGCATTAAGAGGAAGGTGATTCTGTGAGGCGTTTCATCTGATTACTAGACTTCTCGTTAAGACTCGTTATCTCTAATCAAGGTCGAGTCACCGGGAGCGATTTTCAAAGTCCTTCTCACACAGATTGATCCTGGAGTGGTTTGTGTGTGTGTGTGGAGGGGGGGTTGGTGTGAGTGTGTGTGTGTGTGTGTGTGTGTGTGTGTGTGTGTGTGTGTAAATGCTTATGTGTGTGCACACGTGTGTGTGCAAGTTTGCTCATCCCTGCTCAAGCTACAATGATCTTCCTCTGCTGCTCCTCCTTCTCCTCCCTTACCTCGTTCACTCTCTCAGCTTTGATTAGTTTGCAATTAACGTTCCACCTTCACTCCCCTCGTCCACCCTCCAATCCTCCCGCCCGCCCTGCCTGTGTGCACCCTCCCCAATGATTCCCCGTCAGTCTAATAATGCATCTGATTGGATTGATTTCCCAGTGAAGGAATCAATGTGTGGCCCCAGAGGCCCCTGGCATCAGATTAAGTAGGGGCCTCCGACAGCGCATCAGGAGCGGGCCCTAATTACAAATGTGACAAAGAAACTAGCCTGGTGGGTGTTTTAAAGAAAACTATTCTTTCAGAGTGAAGGGGTTGATAGGTGGGTGTTGATAGGTGGGTGGATGTGTGTGGTGTTAACCCCTTAGGTGTAATACATGTGAGAATTGTGAGAGTTGCAGGAGAATTGTGAGAGTTGCAGGAGAATTGTGAGAGTTGTGAGAGTTGCAGGATAATTGTGAGAGTTGCAGGAGAGATGTGGGAGCTAGAGGTCTTCATGGATCCAAATAGTTTGACCTGTTCTGAAATGGATCCATGGCTTTCCCACCCGACCCGATATGCATAAATAAATACAAATTCAACATAGACCCGTTCCGAATGGACCCAAGGACAGTTAGACCAAAAGGCCAGTGGAAAAACGTGCCTGTTCAGATCCGCGAGACTGGTTCAGACCCGAGAGTAGAAAGAGAGAGAGAAAGAAGCCTCCGACTGGGCGCTGCCAGCGCCATCAGTAAACAAGCGATATTGGCCAAATGATCCACAGTTACGTACGTGCAGTGGTGATTTCAGCATGTAAATCTTGGTTGGGCAAACTCAACATAATTTTTGTTGATGCATGCCAGCAAAGCCACTACACAACAAAACACTAAACAATACATTAATTGCACTATAACGGTGACAAACGGTGCCCACAAACTGTTAGGGCCTACATAAAGCTGTCCCAACAGCAGAGCTTTCTTTTCAGCACCATGGAGTGAATCCTTACCACTGCTACACCTGGCTATCAGCGGAGCCTTGTCTGGCAGCGAAACAGTTCATTCAGCCTCATTTACTGCCTTTTAAAAAAACATAGCTGGTATGTGCTTAAACAAATGTGGTTTCTATGGACAATTGAGAAGTACAAACTAAGGCATAAGGAAACGATGAGCGGATAAGAAGCAATCCGTAATTTCAATTAAGACATTAATGAGTGCGTTAAGATGGACGTAGTCAATATTACTATTTGTTCAGCACTTTTGAAATGTACAGTGACAGAATTCAGAACATGGGCCGTTCTTACAGAATTTTCCCTGTACACCAAGTCAGAACTGTAGGATAAGTAAAGGGGGCATATAAGCAGACAATGAAACCTCTTACAATATTCGATAATGACATTTCTCTAAAACAGGCTATAGGCTACATGTGCACCACCAAGTCAAAACAGTAGGTTAAGTTATGACCAAATTATTTGCTACACAAATACACTTAATATTACTTTCTTAGCTACAGTCTACATATCTCCCTGGCATATTACATCATTTATGAGGTAGCATATAATAAATTTTTGGACTGACCTTGTTGTGCTGTGCTCACTTGAACAGGAAGGTGGCGCGGCGGTCGTTTTGTGGGCAAATTTTGTCATCAAACTTTGTCATCAAAGTCTGACATTCTCTGGATTTATGGTGATTTCAAGACAACTGGGATCTTCAGGTCGGAGCTCTAGAAAGAGGCCCGAGTTCCCGATTTGGAATTCCGAGTTGGATGACTATTCAAAGCATATTTTTTTCAGAGTTCCCAGTTGTCTTGAACACGGCAGAAGTCATGCTGGATTGACAGCATGGCCAATGTATTCAACCTTTTCTGGCCCATGGTGCTGCATGTGAATGTTTATCCTTTTAAGCTTGGAAAAGAGACCCTTAAACCCAGACTTGGACCACACACCTCCTCCACTGAATAGCAGGCTAGTGATTGCTTTGCAACGCCTGCAGTTAGCCACTGATTCCTTCCAAACCACTCATTGTTGAATTTGCGATTTCCAACTTGTTGTGTATTGTTTATGTCCAATGGCCGATGAGCACCGATACGTTCTATAATGTCTCTTCATATGACAAGGATTGAAAAGGATTTGCCAGTAGATTGTCGACTTGATTCATGATGATGACTGCTTGTCTAGCTTGCTAGCTAAGATTTTGAAAGTATGATGTTGACATGATCAGTCCAATCAAAGCTATGGTAGATATAACGTGATTTGATGTAATTTTATCTGTGGCCAATGACCTTGAGCCTTCTTGGATGGGCACTTCTAATGTAAATCTATGGCAGCACCCAAGGGGGCTTGAACTTTCGAGCTCTCCCTGTAGATTTTGCGGTGACGTAGTGTCCCCATGAGTGACAGAACACTGAGCCAATCACGGCGCAACTAGAGAACATTACCAACCCCTACGCCCTGTGTTTTCCGCTGGCTGCCCCACCACCGCAGAAAGCACTGACCCCTACGCCCTGTGTTTTCCGCTGGCTGCCCCACCACCGCAGAAAGCACTGACCCCTACGCCCTGTGTTTTCCGCTGGCTGCCCCACCACCGCAGAAAGCACTGACCCCTACGCCCTGTGTTTTCCGCTGGCTGCCCCACCACCGCAGAAAGCACTGACCCCTACGCCCTGTGTTTTCCGCTGGCTGCCCCACCACCGCAGAAAGCACTGACCCCTACGCCCTGTGTTTTCCGCTGGCTGCCCCACCACCGCAGAAAGCACTGACCCCTACGCCCTGTGTTTTCCGCTGGCTGCCCCACCACCGCAGAAAGCACTGACCCCTACGCCCTGTGTTTTCCGCTGGCTGCCCCACCACCGCAGAAAGCACTGACCCCTACGCCCTGTGTTTTCCGCTGGCTGCCCCACCACCGCAGAAAGCACTGACCCCTACGCCCTGTGTTTTCCGCTGGCTGCCCCACCACCGCAGAAAGCACTGACCCCTACGCCCTGTGTTTTCCGCTGGCTGCCCCACCACCGCAGAAAGCACTGACCCCTACGCCCTGTGTTTTCCGCTGGCTGCCCCACCACCGCAGAAAGCACTGACCCCTACGCCCTGTTTTTTCCGCTGGCTGCCCCACCACCGCAGAAAGCACTGACCCCTACGCCCTGTGTTTTCCGCTGGCTGCCCCACCACCGCAGAAAGCACTGACCCCTACGCCCTGTGTTTTCCGCTGGCTGCCCCACCACCGCAGAAAGCACTGACCCCTACGCCCTGTGTTTTCCGCTGGCTGCCCCACCACCGCAGAAAGCACTGACCCCTACGCCCTGTGTTTTCCGCTGGCTGCCCCACCACCGCAGAAAGCACTGACCCCTACGCCCTGTGTTTTCCGCTGGCTGCCCCACCACCGCAGAAAGCACTGACCCCTACGCCCTGTGTTTTCCGCTGGCTGCCCCACCACCGCAGAAAGCACTGACCCCTACGCCCTGTGTTTTCCGCTGGCTGCCCCACCACCGCAGAAAGCACTGACCCCTACGCCCTGTGTTTTCCGCTGGCTGCCCCACCACCGCAGAAAGCACTGACCCCTACGCCCTGTGTTTTCCGCTGGCTGCCCCACCACCGCAGAAAGCACTGACCCCTACGCCCTGTGTTTTCCGCTGGCTGCCCCACCACCGCAGAAAGCACTGAGCTAGCCTAAAGCACCTGCATTTTGGAGCTGCCTTACTCAAGGAAGCAAAAAAGAGACCATGTTTTTATGTGGCTTTATTAACTCAAAGATTATTTTTTTTTACATTGTTTGCAAACTGATATGTGACATGTATTAATGCCAAAAAACATGCAAATAAATAAATTAACAATGGGCCCTGAATGACGAGTCGCCGCTGCGTAGGTGTCCTTAAAAACTGCCTATAACAAATTACCAAAAAATGATTTGTTGTGTTTCGATGTGTAGCATATTAAAAACTGTATAGCCTATTGTTTTATTGGTTTTTACTTTCCTAAAACAATAATTATCCACCTCGCGTTCAGCTGTCGGAGATTTGAGTGCTAAATACATCAGGGCCTAGGTGTCTACTGTATGATATTCATATTTAAAAAATAATTATAAAGGGAGAGATGCTTAGGCCTAGCCCTAGAGAGACAAGAGAAAGATAGAGATATGTCGGCGCCTTGTTCCCGACACCGACATTTTGTTTCTTTGTACTTACCAGATAGGCTACTACTGCTATACAGATATAGGCATACAGAAGGAGGCTAATTCTTGAATTTTCTATCAGAATATTATTTTGAAAGATTAGCATTATATTGTTAGATTGAAGGAGTAACTCTGGTAGGCCTAAAGCATTCTTCCTCACCTCAAGTTCAACTGTCGGATTCAGCTGGAGCGCTGGAACGCACTGGCTTCATAGGCCTGCAGTAGCTAAGCCTAATGATAGCTATACCTCACCAAACCTTCACAAAAGTTTCTTAACTTTATTAGGGTAATATCAAAAGTAAGTCAAGTCATTATTTAGAGGGAAAATATGAAGAAGTTATTATATTGCGGCATTAAATTAAGTTTTGCATCTCGCCCTCTTTGGTTTTTCCTTTTCATGGTTTTAATAATAATAATATGCCATTTAGCAGACGCTTTTATCCAAAGCGACTTACAGTCATGTGTGCATACATTTTTATGTATGGTGGTCCCGGGGATCGAACCCACTACCCTGGCGTTACAAGCGGCATGCTCTACCAATTGAGCTACAGAGGACCATTGAGTGCGAGTAGCCCTATAGTAGGCCGGTAATTATATTATATTGCGGCAAAAACAACATTACAGTTGGAACTTAATTTGGCCAAAGAAAATGGCTCAACAAAATGAAACAAAACACTTGTTGCATATTTAAAGAGCTGGTTTAAACCTTCACAAAAGTCTATATCGCCACAATTACGAACAAAGGCGAGTGCCTACCGTAGGCCTACCCAACAAATGACAGCAATATGCTAATTATATTTATTTTACAACAGGCCTACTTTTAACCTTCAACTAAATACGGAGCACAAAATTAAAACTACTTTACCCAATGAAAATGTCTCAACAAAATGAAACAAAGCACATTTAAAGAACTGTTTAAGATTCTTAAATAGGCCTACAGTAATAATAATGATCTACAATAATAATAATAATAATAATTGTAAAATTATAATAGATATGAAATTAAATTGAAGTTCTGAGTTCCCATGTCAGATCTCAGAATTTTGCGCCTGTTGGACCCATGAAGACCTCTAGGGGGAGCTACTGTGGCTGTGGACTTTCCCTAGTGTTGTTGGTACTCATATTGGCAGGTTTTGGGTGTTCTCTGAAAACGTTTTGTTGCTACCCAACTTATAAAACACAGTTAGCTAAATAAATACAGACGCAAAACTACAATTGTAACGTGTAGAGCCACTGTTCATAATAACAGACATTGTTGTTAAACTGTCTTGACTTTCTCAAGTAGTACTTATCCTCCATCTTAATCTGCCCACACTCCCTCTCTCCTCTCCTCTACCTCTCTATCTATTCCCTCTCTCTCCAGGGCTTGGAGTGGCTCATTCTCACAACCCTTCAGACACGCAGTCAACCCAAGTAACATCCTCTTATTCCAGTAGAACTGGTCCTTCAATCAAAGTTCATAGACAGCGAAAGTATTAATAATTGGTTTGTGAGTTCTTTAGCTCTTGTTTGAGGTGATATGTGTAATTCGTTGTTGTTACAAAGTCATTGAAACTGCCACAATAATAAACATATTAGCTGTTTAGATGTTTACTCCCAGTCATGCTGTTTAAACATAGTCATTAGCTGTCCTAACCTGTTTACCTGTACTCTAGTGTGGCAGCTCAACTTTCTCTCTCTCTCTCTCTCTCTCTCTCTTTCGCTCAATTCAATTTCAATTTCAATTTAAGGGCTTTATTGGCATGGGAAACATATGTTTACATTGCCAAAGCAAGTGAAATGGATAAACAAGAAAAAGTGAACAGTAAATATTACTCACACAAGTTCCAAAACAATAAAGACATTTCAAATGTCATATTATGTCTATATACAGTGTTGTAGCAATGAGCAAATAGTTAAAGTACAAAAGGGAAAATAAATAAATATGGGTTGTATTTACAATGGTGTTTGTTCTTCAGTAGTTGCCTTTTTCTTGTGGAAACAGGTCACGAATCTTGCTGCTGTGATTGCACACTGTGGTATTTCACCCAATAGATATGGGAGTTATGTCCCTCCCTCCCTCCCTCCCTCCCTCCCTCCCTCCGTCCCTCCCTCCCTCCCTCCCTCCCTCCCTCCCTCCCTCCCTCCCTCCCTCCCTCCCTCCCTCCCTCCCTCCCTCTCTCCCTCCCTCCCTCCCTCCCTCTCTCTCTTTCTCCCTCCCCCTCTCTCTTTCTCCATCCCTCCCTCCCTCTCTCTCAGTATCAATTCACCACCTCATCTGTAGTGTAGCCTACGTTAACTTTGTCTGTTCCATGGAGCCCGGACATGAGACAATAGAGAGGGTAGTGTATTATAGCGCGGTACAGGAGTTGTGCTATAGTTAATTATTCTGAATATGAGGGAAAGAAGGATCCAGTCAGATGCTCCGCCCGGAGCGGCTTTAATTTCATGCTCCAGGCTGCAGAGCTGCAGGGCTATTTCCCATGTGGCCGACGGCCTCCCCGTTCCCTCCTACCGTAAACCCCCACCAGAGCCGTACAGCCACTAGGGTTGCCCCCAACTCAGTCCAGGCCTTAATGCCTCAGTGCCGGCTGATTGCGCCTTAGCCAAAGTGCTGCGTAGGCGTTTTAATGAGATTGTTATCGGAGTTAGCCATAGGTTGCCTTTCTGGAGAGAAGAGAAAAGGAGAGAGATGAGGAGGAGAAGAGAGGGGAGGATACATAGAGAGAGAGCAGAAGAAGAATAGAAGAGAAGGGAAGAAAAGTGAGAATGGAGAAGAAAGAGAAGAGAAAGATACAAGGGGAGAGAGTTCAGTGTTGGATATAAAATATGTATACAGTGACTTCGGAAAGTATTCAGACCCCTTGACCTTTTCCAAATTTTGTTACGTTACAGCCTTATTCTAACATTTATTTAAAAAAAAAAAATCTCCCATAATGACAAAGCAAAAACAGCTTTTTATACATTTTTGCTAATTTATAAAATAAAATAAACTGAAATATGACATTTACATAAGTATTCAGACCCTTTACTCAGTACTTTGTAGAAGCACCTCTGGCAGCGATTACAGCATTGAGTCTTCTTGGGTATGACGCTACCAGCTTGGCACACCTGTGTTTGGGGAGTTTCTCCCATTCTTCTCTGCAGATCCTCTCAAGCTCTGTCAAGTTCGATGGGGAGCGTTGCTGCACAGCTATTTTCAGGTCTCTCCAGAGATGTTCGATCAGGTTCAAGTCCGGGCTCTGGCTGGGCCACTCAAGGACATTCAGAGACTTGTCCCAAAGCCACTGCTGCGTTGTCTTGGCTGTGTGCTTAGTGTCGTTGTCCTGTTGGAAGGTGAACCTTCGCCCCACTCTGGAGCAGGTTTTCATCAAGGATCTCTCTGTACTTTGCTCCGTTCATATTTGCCTCGATCCTGACTAGTCTCCTAGTCCCTGCCGCTGAAAAACATCCCCACAGCATGATGCTGCCACCATCATGCTTCACCGTAGAGATGGTGCCAGGATTCCTCTACACGTGACGCTTGGCATTCAGGCCAAAGAGTTCAATCTTGGTTTCATCAGACCAGAGAATCTTGTTTCTCATGGTCTGAGAGTCTTTAGGTGCCTTTTGGCAAACTCCAAGCGGGCTGTCATGTGCCTTTTACTGAAGAGTGGCTTCCTTCTGGCCACTCTACCATAAAGGCCTGATTGGTTGAGTGCTGCCCAGATGGTTGTCCTTCTGGAAGGTTCTCCCATCTCCACAGAGGAACTCTAGAGCTCTGTCAACGTGCCAATCAGGTTCTTGGTCACTTCCCTGACCAAGGCCCTTCTCCCCCGATTGCTCAGTTTGGCTGGGCGGCAAGGTCTAGGAAGAGTCTTGGTGGTTCCAAGCATTTTCCATTTAAGAATGATAGAGGCCACTGTGTTCTTGGGGACCTTCAATGCTACAGACATTTTTTGGTACCCTTCCCCAGATCTGTGCCTCGAACACAATCCTGTCTCTGAACTCTACGGACAATTTCTTTGAATTCATGGCTTGTTTTTTGCTCTAACATGCACTGTTAACTGTGGGACCTTATATAGACAGGTGTATGCCTTTCCAAATCATGTCCAATCAGTTGAATTTACCACAGGTGGACTCCAGTCAAGTTGTAGAAACATCTCAAGGATAATCAATGGAAACAGGATGCACCTGAGCTCAATTTCTAGTCTCAAAACAAAGGGGCTGAATACTTATGTAAATAAGGTATTTCATTTTATTTTATTTTGTTATATATATATTTTATTCTAAAAACCTGTTTTCGCTTTGTCATTATGCGGTATTGTGTGTAGATTGCTGAGGATTTTTTTTATTTAATCCATTTTAGAATAAGGCTGTAACGTAACAAAATATGGAAAAAGTCAAGGGGTCTGAATTCTTTCCGAAGGCACTGTACGTGCTATAGCTGGATGTTTCACTCATTGTCCTTGTCTAACTTTGCCCCTTCCTCTCATGTCAACACTGCGAGGTGTGAGAAGAGGAGAGGTGACATGAGGAGAGGTGAGGAGAGGAGAAGTGAGGTGATGCAAGGCAAGGAGAGTTGAGGAGAGATGAGGTGAGGTGATGCAAGGAGAGGTGAGGCATGTCGAGGTGATGAGAGGCTTGACTTCCTGACTTCCTTAGTGTTTCCATGTGTGATTAACAGAGTGACAAACAGCAAACTGAGGAGATCACTCTTAACACCCGTTTCTTGCTCTCTTTCTCTCTCTCTTTCTCTCATTCTCTCGCTCTCTCTCTCTCTCTCTCTCTCTGAGTGCCTGACTTTCTCTCTTAACTCGCCACTTACTCTGATGTGATTGGCTGGGTCGGTCGTGCAGCTAGCTAATTTGTCAACGCTGTGAACTGGACCTCTGATTGGTTGGATTTGCACACTGATTTGTAACTGTTGGTGGGATGATTGATGTTACTGACGGGTCTTTTTTATATTTTCTGTTATTTTCTACTGGGGACTGAGCTGCCAGACCTGGGTTCAAATACTATTTGAAATAATTTCAAACACCCATACACACACACACACACATACACACACACACACACATACACACACTGCTTGCCGCCAGAAGCTCCAGGGAGTCTGATCTGGGGTCTAGAGTCCACTGTGTGGTGAGTGTGTGCTTGGGCATCGATGTGGTGTGTGTGTTTTGAGACAGTGCTTATAAATAATTCAACAGATAACCCAGAAAGTGTTTAATGTCACCTATAGAAGTTTGTGGAAAAGACAACTGATGGAAGAAAGACCTTTCTAAGGCCTCTGTTTATTGAAATACCTCCACTACTGATAAGCCCTGCTCATTGTTTAGTTAACGTCAACAATTAGCTTATGTGGAAAAACAGTATTTAAAAATACAGTAGTAATTCATCAAGCCTTTATACATTCAATTCTGCATCTTATTCCATATGAATTCTCTAAAATCTATAGTTATACAGGATATACACTGAGTTTACAAAACATTCGGAACACCTTCCTAATATTGAGCTGCACAACCTTTTGCCCTCAGAACAGCCTCAATTCGTCGGGTCATGGATTCTACAAGGTGTCGAAAGCGTCACACAGGGATCCTGGCCCATGTTGACTCCAATGCTTCCCATAGTCGTATCAAGTTGGCTGGATGTCCTTTGGGAAACTGCGGAAGTGAAAAACCCAGCAGCATTGCAGTTTTTGACACAAACCGGTGCGCCTGGCACCTACTGCCATACCCCTTTCAAAGGCACTTAAATCTTTTGTTTTGCTCATTCACCCTCCGAATGGCACACATACACAATCCATGTCTCAATTGTCTCAAGGATTAAAAATATGGCCCTGGCCCTAACCCTCACCCTCCGATCCAACAGGTCCCAGACGTGCTCAATGAGATTGAGATCCGGGCTCTTCCCTGGCCATGGCAGAACACTGACATTCCTGTCTTGCAGGAAATCACGCACAGAACGAGCAGTATGGCTGGTGGCATTGTCATGCTGGAGGGTCATGTCAGGATGAGCCTGCAGGAAGGGTACCACATGATGGAGGAGGATGTCTTCCCTGTAACGCACAGCGTTGAGATTGCCTGCAATGACAACAAGCTCAGTCCAGTGATGCTGTGACACACCGCCCCAGACCATGATGGACCCTCCACCTCCAAATCGATCCCGCTTCTGAGTACAGGCCTCGGTGTAACGCTCATTCCTTCGACGATAAACGCAAATCCGACCATCACCCCTGGTGAGACAAAACCGCGACTCGTCAGTGAAGAGCACTTTTTGGCAGTCCTGTCTGGTCCAGCGACTGTGGGTTTGTGCCCATAGGCGACGTTGTTGCCGGTGATGTCTGGTGAGGACCTGCCTTACAACAGGCCTACAAGCCCTCAGTCCAGCCTCTCTCAGCCTATTGTGGACGGTCTGAGCACTGATGGAGGGATTGTGCGTTCCTGGTGTAACTCGGGCAGTTGTTGTTGCCATCCTGTACCTGTCCCGCAGGTGTGATGTTCGGATGTACTGATCCTGTGCAGGTGTTGTTACACGTGGTTTGCCACTGTGAGGACGATCAGCTGTCCGTCCTGTCTCCCTGTAGCGCTGTCTTAGGCGTCTCACAGTACGGACATTGCAATTTATTGCCCTGGCCACATCTGCAGTCATCATGCCTCCTTGCAGCATGCCTAAGGCACGTTCACGCAGATGAGCAGGGACCCTGGGCATATTTCTTTTGGTGTTTTTCAGAGTCAGTAGAAAGGCCTCTTTAGTGTCCTAAGTTTTCATAACTGTGACCTTAATTGCCTTCCGTCTGTAAGTTGTTAGTGTCTTAACGACCGTTCCACTGGTGCATGTTCATTAATTGTTTATGGTTAATTAAACAAGCATGGGAAACAGTGTTTAAACCCTTTACAATGAAGATCTGTGAAGTTATTTGGAATTTTACGACTTATCTTTGAAAGACAGGGTCCTGAAAAAGGGACGTTTCTTTTTTTGCTGAGTTTATAATGGATTTAAATTATCAATACATTTAGGCTGTATATAACAGATTGGTCCTTTAATTCTGTATCGGTGAGCCACCATGATTTATTTGTTATTGAATGGTGTATGAATACCTCAGTGATTTCCATGTGATTAAACAGCTGTTACAACACACGTCCTTATTGCTCCAGTTGCACTACTGTAATGTATTTCCATCAATCCTATTTTTGCACTCATTTATTGACCTCTGGTCCTTGCTGCCTCCTAGCTGGTTCCAAATGATCTGATGTCGATATGTTTTGCTCTGGGCTGGGTCATGTGCATAGAGTTGGCTTGGAGGGGTTTAGGTTTGTGTAAAAGTACTGGAAGTGATTGTATATAGATTCATTCTCAATACAATTTATGCCATATAGATCATAAAAACAGGGAATTCATTATATGGAATCACAATATATGCAGTGTACAGTTTTCTTAAAATATGTGAAATCAAATCAAATCATACTCTAGAAGTGCACTGTGCATTAGGACTGCTTTACAAAGGCAATGCACTGCTGCAAACGTTAGCCATTAGACATTCTGGCATGTTAACTGTCCATCTCTCACTTGTCATGGCTGACATTAGCCCTGGTGCTCAGACTGAGCCTGTCCAGTTAGTGTGTCACTCTCCTAGCATCCCTAAATAGAGGCCTGCCTGTACCCCACCTTTCCCCTCTGTCCCCCCCTCTCCTCCTCTCCTCCTTTCCCCTCTGTCCCCCCCTCTCCTCCTCTCCTCCTTTCCCCTCTGTCCCCCCCCTCTCCTCCTCTCCTCCTTTCCCCTCTGTCCCCCCCTCTCTTCCTCTCCTCCTTTCCCCTCTGTCCCCCCCTCTCCTCCTCTCCTCCTTTCCCCTCTGTCCCCCCCTCTCCTCCTCTCCTCCTTTCCCCTCTGTCCCCCCCCTCTCCTCCTCTCCTCCTTTCCCCTCTGTCCCCCCCTCTCCTCCTCTCCTCCTTTCCCCTCTGTCCCCCCCTCTCCTCCTCTCCTCCTTTCCCCTCTGTCCCCCCCTCTCCTCCTCTCCTCCTCTCCTCCTTTCCCCTCTGTCCCCCCCTCTCCTCCTCTCCTCCTTTCCCCTCTGTCCCCCCCTCTCCTCCTCTCCTCCTTTCCCCTCTGTCCCCCCCTCTCTTCCTCTCCTCCTTTCCCCTCTGTCCCCCCCTCTCCTCCTCTCCTCCTTTCCCCTCTGTCCCCCCCTCTCCTCCTCTCCTCCTTTCCCCTCTGTCCCCCCCTCTCCTCCTCTCCTCCTCTCCTCCTTTCCCCTCTGTCCCCCCCTCTCCTCCTCTCCTCCTTTCCCCTCTGTCCCCCCCTCTCTTCCTCTCCTCCTTTCCCCTCTGTCCCCCCCTCTCCTCCTCTCCTCCTTTCCCCTCTGTCCCCCCCCTCTCCTCCTCTCCTCCTTTCCCCTCTGTCCCCCCCTCGCCTCCTCTCCTCCTTTCCCCCTTCTCCCTCTCCCATTAAGCCCACAGTAGGACTTGGTGGTATTTTAATGCCCGGCGTGTCGCCCACTAAACAACCCTTAAAACCGGTTGTTTGAGAAAGTGGCAATTTCCTGTGGCAGGTAGAGTGGTGGTGTCACGCTGTATCTCTTCCCCCCGGCACTGACATATCCCCTGTCTAGACCCAGCTAATGGCCCCTGTGCGCTGGAGATTTAACACCCCTCCGCCCTGCACGCTGACTGACAGTGAAGGAGAGTGAGAGAGAGAAAGAGAAAGAGAGAGACCTTGTTTGTACGCTTTTTAAGTCTTTGCCACAGTGAGGGAACTTTCACTCTGACTGGTTAACTATTTCTGCCTGTTTTCACTTTTCTCCTTTCCTCTGTCTATTTATCAATACCTCTCTCTCTCCCTACCTCTCTCTCTCTCTCTCTCTCTCTCTCTGTCTCTCTCTCTACTCTCTCTCTCCTGCTCTATCCCTCCCTCTCTCTCTCTCCCTCACTCCTTCCCTCTCTCCTTGGCTACTCAGTCTTCAGGGACACGTTAACTGTAGATCAGTGTTTCAATGAAAGCCACTAATCAACAGTAGCCTTCATTTAAGATGTAATCTAATATTAAAGAAAACTCTCCTCTCTCCCATAAATTGGATTTCACATCTGAAGGACAGGGGAGGAAGGGTTTCCAGATTAAGGCATTGGTCTCCGAGTCTGATACCCCCTGTGTGTGTCCCAAATGGCACCCTATATAGGGAAAAGGGTGCCATTTGGGACGCAAACCCTGTTTCATGCAGTCAGCCCCATAGAAAGGATTTCAGAAGTTGGTGCAGCGGAGCCTAAACTCTCCGTTTAAATATCACAGAGCAGGGATCAGGACACATTAGTAAATACCAGTCCCCTGCCTGCATATTTTATCCCAGTGTTAATTCAATCTGTGATCACGTGTTGTATGGAAATCAATCAGCTCTCTCTTTTTTTCAGCTTTTGATAGTGAGTCATCATGTTGAACTTCAAACATATCTTCCCCCCTTCCTCACCCCTCCTCCCTCTCATATGCTCTCACTCATACACAGCAGCATCAGAGGAGAGTATCCTTGAGACTAAGCCAGTAAGATCTCCTCTCTTCATCTCTCCTCATTAAGACGCGTTGACACGAGGCAGTTAATATATACACCAAATGAGCGTGCAATAGGTGTTTGGAGTTACCCCTCTTTTAACCAACAGCTTTTCCTTCTTCCTGTTCTCATGCGACGTCATGCTCCAGTATAATGAGTATACACACACACACACACACACACACACACACACACACACACACACACACACACACACACACACACACACACACACACACATATGCTCAGTGTAGCTCAGTTGGTAGAGCATGGTGCTTGTAACGCCACGGAAGTGGGTTTGATTCCCGGGACCACCCATACGTAAAATGTATGCACACATGACTGTAAGTCGCTTTGGATAAAAGCATCTGCTAATTGGCATGTATTATTATTTTTGTCTCTCACTCATGTGAAATACATCTATATTCATGAAGATAATGTTCAGTGAATTAACCAATCCCTGTTCACTGTCAGCTTAACCAATGCACAACTCCATGGACTAAATTAACTAAGTAACTCAGGCATGTCCTTTTGTGGCAAACAAACCATTTCTAATAGGTTCAGAACAGAATCAGAAATTTAAGAAGAGATGTAAGGTTTTATAGTAGTAAGCTCTTTTTATGTCATTTTTTAGACTTATAGTATCTATGGACTATAAGAAAATAAGACAACTTTACTTGACCTCACCAGAGGCAGACTATAGACTGCTGATAATGGGCTGATTCTCCTCCATGGAGAGACAGAGACATGAAAGCTGCCCTCCCAGACAGTACTTATGGAAATGCCTATCTTTCAAAATGGCCGCCGATGGCGAGACACACACACACACACACACACACACACACACACACACACACACACACACACACACACACACACACACACACACACACACACACACACACACACACAGTCTCCCTCCCAGAGTTGATGACTACCACTGTGAAGGAGGTTAATGAGGATCTCCCATAGAAATATGACCTACTCTGCATCTGCTTTCCAAATGGCACCCTATTCCCTTTATAGTGCACTACTTTTGAGCAGGGGTTCTGGTCAAAAGTAGTGCACTATATAGGGAATAGGGTGCCATTTAGGACGTACCCTACTACAGCTATTAGACCGTCAAAACATTGCATGGTCGTATAATTGGTGATTCATATAGTATGCTCTTGCATGAGTCATGAATGTATATATGCATGTTCTGTGAGCTTTGTATATCCCCTACCTCTATCTATGTCCTTTGTCTTGGTCTCTATCTATGTCCTTTAAAGGTTATCCCAGCAGAGGAGACCGTTTCAATCATACTGCGTGTGGTGCAGTGTATTAGGATGTCTCAAAGAAATAGGCTAAACATTGAACTGCTGCATGCGTTCCACTTACTCAAATTAAACCACAAACTCACAAATCAGAGCAATATATTCATAGTATTCTTAAAGTCTAAAAATCAGAGTAGTCTTTTTTGATTTGTATCTCGTTCTCAGTGTGGGGGTTAGGACAAACCTTTGGAGGTTTGCTATACACCATTGTGCGGTGTGTGGATGAGGTTAGCAGTAAATCTGGGGAATGTTTAATTAAATCATGTTTGAGCCTATTGACCCGTGGATTATAGGATTCCTGTCGTGTGTGTGTGTGTGCCTATATTTCAATGTGTGTCAAGGGGGAGTAGGTCAAAGAGGCCACAGGGGAATGCTTGTCTGGCGGTTTGTGTGCTTGTATGTAGGAAGCACGCGTCTATGTCTGTGTGTGTGTTGTTCATTCGTCAGCCCTCAGGTGACTAGCAGCCCAGTTTCCTCTTAGTCAAACCCCTGCTATTCTCATTGATATTCCTCAGTCTGTGACCCCGCGGGGTCTGAACCCCC